>NW_012150408.1:550002-577900 GCF_000956105.1 Propithecus coquereli
GGAGGGAGAGGGGAAGAGGGGGAGGGAGAGGGGAAGAGGGGGAGGGAGAGAGGGTATGGGGAAGAGCCAAAGACAAGGCCAAGACTCTATATGCGGGCGAGGGGTGCAGAAATGTGAACAAATACTGCACGACTGGACAATGAACTTGGCAGCCTGGCAGAGAGAAATCAGCCAAGACAGGAGAAGGCTCTGTTCAATACTGAAGCCCTGAAGCCTGACTGGAGGTCACAGGATGTCTGTGAGAGCAGTTTCAGCTGAGTGATGGGGACGCCACAGGTAAAGCAACAGGGAACTAAGGAATAGTGTCTGATGGGTGTAGTGAGGAAAAGGTGAGAGAGACAGGCTCAAAGAGTCTGAGAAGGCATTCTGTTACCAAGGCAAGACTGCCTTCATTTATTTTCTTGGGACCGCATGTTCCAGAAGATAAAATATCATCTTTGGGATGATGGGTATTAGTCTCTGATTTTACCCACCTGAACTTTAATTCTTTTCATACATTCTGGTGACTCCATTTCTTTGTCAGTCATGGTAGAGGGTTTAATCAAATAGCACAGCATAAGTTCCTATTGAGAAATAAAAAACCATTTCTGTACCCTATAAAATAACAGGACAAATCTGGGTGCACCAGCAGGAAATGCAGGCAACCTCCACTCCCTCTCCCTGTGTGCTCCTGGAAACTCACAGAGGACACCAGTGTCCTGCTGGGAAAATCATACCTGGGGCTCACGTCCTTGACTAAGGACTTGACATTTGGTAATCACTGACATGGCAAGAGAATGCAAATAAAGCAGATACACTGATTATAAACATAGCATTTTAAATACTAAATACAGTACGTGCTCATTTAAAGTTGTTGATAGGTTCCTGGAAACTGTGACTTTTAAGTAAATGATGTACAGCAGGTCCTCCTATCTCACCTCCAGAGGCAGTGGGACAAAATGGGAGGGTACCCACAATTGGTTTTAAGCCAGCAAATCAATGAGTAATGAGAACACACACAGCTTTCGTTCTTAATAGTCATAGTGTAAGATGAAATGTCCCTCTTATCTTCCATGGCAATAGGATGTAGAGGAACATAAGCTGGGAAGCCAGATGGCTGAGGGTATGACTCCCAGTTGTGTACATGGGCTGCATGATCTTGGATCTCTGCACCTTCAATTCCTCATCCTGGCCAGGCGAGGAGGCTCACGCCTGTAATCTTAGTAGGCCAAGGCAGGAGGATCGCTTGAGCTCAGGAGTTCGAGACCAGCCTGAACAAGAGCGAGTCCCCATCTCTACAGAAAACCCATCTCTATGGCAAAAAAAAAAATTAGCCAGGCACAGTGGCGTGCACCTATAGTCCCAGCTACTCAGGAGGCTGAGGCAGGAGGATCACTTGAGTCCAGGAGTCTGAGGCTGCAGTGAGCAATGATGATGCCACTGCACTCTAGCTGGAGCACCAGAGTAACACTCTGTTTCTAAAACAAACAAAAAAAATCCTCATCCTTAGTATGGGGTAACAATAGAGTGGTGAGGAAAAAAGTGTTTAGCCCTAAATATTAAGTCCCTTACAGATCTGCAAACTTGGAAATGCGTTGACGATTTTGGGCTCCTTTGTGAATGTGAGAGTGAGTGAACGTTAAACTGCAACAGAGAAAGGCCCACACAGCCGCGAAAGCCCTGGAGAGCAAGGCAATTCCTGTCTTGGTCAGATCACGGGAACCTCCAAAGCTCAGTCACTGGAGTTGAGCACCAGTTGCTGGGAGGGAGGAAACACAAAAACATAATGTGAGGGAGACAACTTCCAGCCCTTCCTGGGCTAGAAGGGCAGGGTATGGAAGATCCCAAAATCTTCCAGAACTTCACCAGCAGGAACATTATGAAGTTTCTACAAGTGACTCTTGATACTACTACATTTAAGGAAAAAAAAAAAAAAAAAGGAAATCGAACCATTTAAGTGACACTTGGATGCCACAGCTGATGTATTACCTTAGAGACATTAACTGAAACTCTGCTCAAGGCAGCCAGTGACTTCCAACTGAAAGGTCTGCGAGGAGAGCCTTCAAAATGGTCATCGACTAGCTCGATAATGACAGAGTAACTGGAAAACACAGAAAAAATACCGAAAAAATAAAAAGCATGAAATCATTCCGTTTAAAAAGACGACTGTTTGTCCTACCAAGAAGATATAGAGAATGGTATTATCAACTGATCTAAAATCCCCTAGACTGCTATTGAGAAAATATTAATGCAAAATTCATATTTTTAAGTTATAAACTTTCAGCCTGATTTCAATGCTTACTTAACAAAAAGGAAGAGAAATATTTTCCCAACATGAAAGCTGTAAATTCGCTTAACTGTTTAGACACTAATACCCACAGAAATTAAGATGAACAATCACTACATAGATTAGCTCAATGTTTAACACTAAAACACATATTATCATAACCTATATATATCGTCCTATGTATAGAGTAACAGTGTTAATGGATTAGGCAGGGACATATAGCATCTACCCCTGGCAGCCCAGGAGGAACATGACTCCTGTTTCTATGGGACTGAAAATCAAATAGAAAGCCAGAAATTTCCCTTTAAGCCACTGATTTATTTAAAAATCACTCCAAACCTTGCGTGGTAAAACGGAGGGCCTTTCCGATACAGCACTGTGAAGAAGAAAAGAAAAAAGAAGAAAATGTATAACCACCCAAAATCAAAAGCTTACTGTATTATTATTTTTTTTTTCTTTTCCAAAGGGAGGCAAACATCCAGTCACCTGTGTGAAGATGATCTGCAATATGCCCTGTGGTCTTTTTTTTTTTGAGACAGAGTCTCACTGTGTTGCCCGGGATAGAGTGCCGTGGCGTCAGCCTAGCTCACAGCAACCTCAAACTCCTGGGCTCAAGCAATCCTCCTGCCTCAGCCTCCCGAGTAGCTGGGACTACAGGCATGCGCCACCATGCCCGGCTAATTTTTTCTATATATATATATATTTTTAGTTGTCCTATTAATTTCTTTCTAATTTTTAGTAGAGACAGGGTCTCGCTCTTGCTCAGGCTAGTTTCGAACTCCTGAGCTCAAACAATCCGCCTGCCTCAGCCTCCCAGAGAGCTAGGATTACAGGCGTGAGCCACCGCGCCCGGCCCCTGTGGTCTATTTTTAAAATCCAATCTATTTTTTTCCCTGAAACAAAGTGCAATTAGTAAAGCAAATCTGTTGCCAAGACCCTAAATATCCTTGTCCCAACCTACGAATGAATTCCAAAGTCAGGTACGAGTGATGCCTGTCTTGTCTCCTGCCTCCACTCTCCAGGGTAAGAGTGTGAATTACATCAAGAGTGAAGTTCATATGATGCGGACCAACATTTTGTTACTTATTTCAAATCAATGTAATTCAAAGAGTCCAAGTGGCTATTCTGGGTACTGTGATGGGTGTTGATGCTAGAGATGAACAAAGCTCACGACTATTTTTAAGAAATTGAAAGTCAAGTGGGTTTAAAAAAAAAAAAAAGTCACATAACCATACACGCCATTCAGGTATCGGTCTGCTCTACTGCTGGGGACTTGAAGGAGGTGGGTCAACTGTCTGTGGAGGTCCAAAGAGCTGCTCGATGAAGGAGCCTGGGGCCAGAGACTCTGAATCTTCACGGGGAGCCCTTTGGTGGCACATGATCTGTGGCAGAGACTGGTCACCTGCTTACTAAATTCACCACTTCCTCCTCCTGGGCATGTGGCCAACCACATCTCTCCGTCTCCCAAGCAGCAAGCATGGCCGTGTGTTGTGTGACCCTACTAGGTTGGCCCATAAAACCCTCCTGTGTACAAAGCTTGTGCTTGTTACTTTTTGAAGGTGACCTTGGAAGCCACACGTTGAAGACCATGAGTCACGAGGAGGAAGCCTGGGTTCCTGAAGCACCTTTTGGAGGTGATCTGCTGCCCACCAATCAGAGACACAGATATTTCATCTCGCATGAACAAAAAGTGAACTCTGTTAAGCCCCTGAGACTTGGGGTTTATATGTAACTACAGCTGTGGGAATTATCATAACTAATACATGATCACATCTGTAAGCTCTTAGCTGTCCTTTGCGCTAAACCGAAACAGAAAAGTTAAAGGAAAAGTTTTGGTTCCCTTGAGGAATTGGTATCATTTTCGTTTTGGACATATCAATCCTATAGCTAATCACGTTTCCCTTTGGCTCAGGACGCTCAGTGCCAAATTTGCCGCATGATTTTAGTAACTGTATAGGACTCCAAGGACAACATAGTAACCCTTGACTTAGTCTTGTTTTGCTAGACTATATTTTCCACACTCACATTTCCTTATTCTACTTCCTATTTAAATTGTATTTAAAGTATTTGGCAAGTCAGCTCAAATTCACTGTGGCACAAATTTAAGAAAATATCCAAACATACAATTCCCAACATTTTTTTTTTTTTTTTGAGACAGAGTCTTGCTCTGCTGCCCGGGCTAGAGTGCCACGGCATCAGCCTAGCTCACAGCAACGTCAAACTCCTGGGCTCAAGTGATCCTCCTGCCTCAGCCTCCCAGAGTGCTAGGATTACAGGCGTGAGCCACCGTGCCCGGCCACAATTCGCAACTTTCTAAGATGCAGTGTAAAGGGAGGAAACCACATACTTGAATGCAAGTGAACTCACGAGTTTTGTTTCCTGCCCAATCTCTGCCTTTCCAAGTTGTGTGTCTTTAGACAAGTTATTAACTTCTTTGAGCCTCAGTTTCCAAAATTCTAAAATGAATACATTAAGGGAAATTAAGTTATTTTCTAGCCCTCAAATGTCATCACTTGTGATCAAATACCCATCTTTAATCCAATATGCATCTGGAGCATTACACAGCTGGGAAGCAGCTCACATCCACAAGTCAGATAATTTCTGATGATGGAGTATGACACCGGCACAGCTTATAAGTTGAAGCATGAACACTGGCATCAGCCAGGCCCAAGTTCAAGTCTCAGTAACGCCAAGACCATGTGGCAACTCTCTGCCCCTCAATTTCCTTAGGAAAAATGGGGTTATAATGAAGGCAGAAGTATTAGTACAGTGTCTGGCATATAGTAAACACTCAAAAAGTTTCCTATAACGATGGTAATTACAGTCGTGCATTACTTAGTGTTGGGATACATTCTGAGAAACATGTTATTAGGTGATTTCACCATTGTGCAAACATGATACACATAAGCTCCGCCTCCTGTCAGATTAGCCATGGCATTAGATTCTCACAGGAGCATGAACCCTACTGTCTACTGAGTATGTGAGGGACCTAGGTTGCGCGCTCCTTATGTGAGGTGATGATCTGAGGTAGAGCTGAGCTGGTGATGCTAGCACCAGGGAGTGGCTGCAAATACAGATTATCATTAGCGGAGAGGTTGACTGCACAATAAATGTAATGCGCTTGAATCATCCTGAAACCGTGCTCCTCACCCCCAACCCAAGGAAAAATTGTCTTTCATGAAGACTGCTGTACATGATTGTATGTACTAGACTTTTATACAACTGTTTACACTAGCATCACCACAAACACGTGAGTAATGTTGCACTAAGACATTATGATGGCTACGTCACTAGGCAATAGGAACTTTTCAGTTCCTCCAGCTCCGTTATAATCTTACGGGACCGCCATTGTATATGTGGTCCATCGTTGACCAAAATATTGTTATGTGGCATGTGACTATATAACCATAGTGTAGTAAGGGTGAAAAATGGAATTGTTTTACAAGAATGCCTAAGTAGAAAGATGAAAGCTTCAAAAGTCTGAGAAATACTGGGCATTTAGAATAAGGTCTGAGATGCTGAGGTTGTGCAAACTTACAATCCCAGCTACTGAGGAGGCTGAGGAAGACTGCTTGAGCCTAGTTCAGATCTAGCCTGGGCAAAACAGTGAGACCTCATTTCTAAAAAGTAAATAAACAGATAAAATAAGGTCTGAAAGAAAAGGAAAAGCTCTTTCTTACAGATGAATACCAGACAGAGATGTGGAAGGAATGACAGGATTAGAAAATGATGACTAGTACGATAATTAATTCAGACAACCATTATAATTATTGCAAAACCAGCTATGTACAATGTCACCCTACAACTTACTTATTACAAGAGAAAAAGTGTAATTTTACAACAGATATTGACAATATCCACCTTAGCCAGATGATCAAACTTTGTATCACCGATAGTAGGACAACCTGACATCATGTTCCTCCTGATGTGGTACAATAAGCACACATATCACCTACGTGTGCCAAAAGAACACTGAGCTTGAGTCTAATTATGAGGACCGATCAGACATATGTAGAACGGGGAACATCCTGTAAGTCTCTTCAAAAAAAGTCAATGTTATGAAAAACAAAATAAGAATATAGAGGGACTATTTTATTTTTTTACAGACAGGGTGTTGCTTCATTGCCAAGGCTGGAGTGCGGTGGCTGTTCACAGGCACAATCATCATACACAGTAGCCTCGAACTCTGAGGCTCAAACAATCCTCCTGCCTCAGCCTTCCAAGTGGCTGGGACTATTTTAGACAAAAGAGACTGCAGTGGGTTTAATGGCAGCCCCCAGAAAGATAGGTCCTACTCCCTGGTACCTGTGAATGTGACCTTATTTGGAAAAAGGGTCTTTGCAGATATCATTAAGGATCTTGAAATGATATCATCGGCCAGGTGGGCTCTAAATCCAATGATAAGTGTCCTTACAAGAGAAAGGCAGAGGGGGATTTGACACAGACAAGGAGGCAGCAATGTGACCACAGAGGCAGACGCTGGAGGGTGCAGCCACAAGCCAAGGAACGCCTGGGGCCACCAGAAGCTGGCAGAGGAAAGAACTGGATTCTCCCCTCGAGCCTTTGGAGGGAGCCTGGCCCTGCTGACGCTTTTTCACACTTCTGGCCTCTAGAACCATGAAAGAATAAATTTTTGTTACTTTAAGCTACCCGGTTTGTGGTAATTTCTTATGGCAACCCTAGGAAACTAAAACCACCAAATGTGATAAATGAATCTTCACTGGAACTTGGATCAAAAAAATCAAAAGCAAAATAGCCACAAAAGACATTTTGGGGATAACTGGGAAAATTTAAGTATGGCCTGGCTATTTAATTTTTAAATTTATATTTATTTATTTTTGAGACAGGGTCTCACTCTGTTGCCTAGGCTAGAGTGGAGTGGTGTCATCATAGCTCACTGCAACCTCAAACTCCCAGGCTTAAGTGATCCTCCCACCTCAGCCTCCTGAGTAGCTGGGATTACAGGCGTGCGCCACCACAACAGCTAATTTTAAAATTTTTTGTAGAGATGGGGTCTCAACTATGTTGCCCAGGCTGGTCTTGAACTCAGGCTCATTCTCCCAAAGTGCTGGGATTACAGGCATCAGCCACTGTGGCTCACGCCTGTAATATGCTGCGCTGCATATTTAGATGATATTACTGAATAATTCCAATTTTTCTTTGGCATTACACGTGGTATTATAATCATGTAGGAGAATGCCCCTATTCTTTGCAGCTGCATGCAGAAATACTCTGGATTAATGTGGACTATGTATGTAAATGTAAAAAAGTTAACAAAAATATTTTGACTAAAAAAATATGCCGAGAGGTGGTTTAGAAAAGAACCAAAGAAGGAGATGGGAAGAAGACATCTCTTTGCTCTGGGACAAGTACAGAGCCACTTGAGCTGCTCTGATGACCACCCCTCCCACCTTGGGAACAGAACTGTCTCAAGGGCCTCCTGTGTTCCAGAATTGTCTACCTACCTTCTCAGTACCTCCACTGACTTATTTAATATGTCCAAAACATGAAGGCAGTATCTAGGAGTTATCTCTGATTCCTCTTACCCACAGATCCCAGATCCATTCTGTCAGTGGGGCTGGTCGGGCCCAGCTCCCCTAACAGTCTCTCTGCTTCCATTTTTACCCTCTTCAGCCACTAATAAGACAGCAGACAAAAGGTCTTGTTAAATTCAAGTCACTGCTCTGCTCAAAATCACCCCAAGACTTCTGGTCCAAAAACCTCCAATGTTTTTGCCAGGCCCTACACGATCTGGCCCCAGCCTAACTCTCAGACACTGTGTCCCATCACTCCCGCCAGGATGTCTCAGTTCTCAACATACCAGTCTCTATGTTGTTCCTGAAACTTGCTGAGCTCGTTCCTGCCTCAGGGTCCGTGTGCTTGCTGTTCACTTTGCCTAGAGCGTTCTTCCCCAGAGTCACTCGAGCCATTCCCTCACTGTGTTCACAACTATTCAGAGTCCCTTCCTGCCCACCCTAGCTTCCTGCATTCTCTAGGCCTTTACTCTGCTTCATTTTTCTTATAGTACTCATCCTGGAAATTACAGAATATATTTGTTTGCTTGTTTGTCCTCCATCTCTTGGAATGTAAGCTCCATGAAGGCAGCTTTGTGTCTGTCTTGTTCACCTCAGTATTCCTGACACCTCAAAAAGTACCCGGCCTACAGCAGACCCAGTATCTGTTGAATGAAGAACTTACCTGGTCTACACTCTCACTTTAAGACTCGGGGAGGCAGCATTGTATAAAGGTTTCTAAGAGCCCGGGCTCTAGAATTCAAAGCCCAGCTCTGCAAACTCTGGCCCTGGAAACTATTATGGACGAATGACCTATTCGCTTAAAACTGCAGTCTCCCTGTTAGACAATAAGGATAACAAGAGTATCGATTGCACTGGACTACTATAAGGATTGAATGATAATAAATGCCCAAGAGTACAAAGTTTGGCACAATAAACGATAGTTTTGATTACTACAATGATATGATTACTCTCACTTGGCAGATGAGGCACCTGAGGCCCTAAGGACAGGGACCACCACGACCTTTTGGCTAATGAGAGGTAGGGGTGGGTGTTTAGAATCTTTTTCTAAGATTACAGAGCAAAGAAGAGGGGAAGTCTAAATTGGGGCTGTAAGCTTCTACCCTGAGGCTTTTCCTGCAGATCACCTTTTCTCTTTCTGGACTTACCTTCCATCCCAATCCAAATATCCAATATTCTTACCTAAGCCCAGAGGAGGACACATTCTCTCACGAAAAGTGTCTGTCTAGTTTCCGTAGTGTAGTGGTTATCACATTCTCACAAAAGTTGGCAACAGCACATATGACCAGTTTGATTTTCTAATTTGAATCTGATGCAAACCCTGTTGAATTACTTACATAAATCTGTTCCGTACTTGAGTCCCACTTTGGGCACCCAGCCCTTGCTTCGGAAGTAGTGGTAGGCCATGTAGGTCGTCCTGAATGTGGGCTGAACTACAGAGAAAGCTTTCCAGAGCTTCACTATCGTTAAAGGCTCCTAAAGTTATTTTTAAAAAAGGCATTGTTATGCATGTATTCATTCATCATTCAGCCAGTGTTATCAACATCTATACTAAGTGTAGAACTGAAGCAGTGAATATGAAAATACACTTCCCCCAAAAGAGGCATTTCCCTAGAAGATCCAGCCCTGTGCTGTCCAATGTGGTAGCTGCCAGCCATCCATGGCTTGTCCCAACTGAGGGGCTCTAAGTGTAAAATACACACTGAATTCCAACTCAGTACGAAAAAAAAAAGAATGTAAACTATCTCAATAATTTTAGATATGTTAGATTAAATAAACTAAGAATATATATTAAAATTAATTTCATCAGCTTTTTTCTTTTCCATTCATTACAGACATCTTACATCATCTGCTTTTCTTTTCTGAAACTTTTTCTATGTGAGTACCCAAAAATCTACAGTGATACATGTGGCTCCTGTCCGAGGCTCCCATTATACTTCCGTTCGACAGCACTGTTCCAGGGGACTCAGAAAAGGCAACTTGAGAATGAGAAGTAGCCAAGGGAAAGGGGACAGAGGGTATTGCAGGAGGTGGTGGTGGGCTGGGGAGAACATTCTAGGCAGAGGAACTAAAATGTGCCCATGGGCTCAAGTGTAATAAGCCACCAAAGCTGGAGGACAGCACATTCCAACATTTTATGGACCCTTAACAAGTAGCTACTCTATGTCAGGCCATATTCAGAAAAGCCAAAAATAATTTTGTAGTAAAAAGTTAAAAAACAAAATTCTCCATTTAGTCTTTGAAACTAGAGAATTTGTTATGTGATGGCACAAAAATAATCCATCAGATTGAGAGGAGGCAGGGTGGGGCTGAAAATGGCCACCATCTGGGAAACTGAGCTGCCCATCAGGCAGACAGCCACTTCCAAACCACTGGAATACTGTGAACAAGATTTATGCAATTAGAATTTGATGAAGGATAAAATTATGTGCTCTCCATAACCAAATAAAATACACTTTCTCTGCTCCACTTACTGTTCTGTTTGCCTTTCTCTTGTTAATTTTATTTTAATTATTTTGAATTATATTCATAAGATTTTAAATTCAAAAAGTACAAAAAGTATCCAGTTAAACGTCTCCCTCCTCCCTGTGTCCTCAGCCCCCCAGCTCCTCTGCCTGGAGGAAAGCCATGGTATCAACCTCTTCTGTGACTACCTTTCTTCTAAAGGCAGCAGGCTACCATACAAAATCACAAAATCATGGGCACTGGAGTTACCTGGACATGTGTTCAAATACTAATTCTAACCAGACTGGCTGTGTGACCTTGGGTGAGTTACTTGTTTTCTCTGGGCCTCAGGTATCTTATCTGTAAAATTCTTACCAGCTGGAGGCAAGGATTAGAAATACAGCATGTAAAGTGCCTAACACACAGCCTTTACCAAAGTAGGTGCTAAATGTCAGTAGCTTGTATTTTTGTTGTTAATTTTTAATACTGCCTGGACACAGATTTCCTGATCATTATACAGTATAAGATATGATACTTCTAGTCTCTGACAATGAAACGTAATCTAAAGGGGGTCAAAGCTGCCTTTTGCTCAAACAGTCCCAATTCAGAGACTCAAAGCCAAAACTTAGAGAAGAAATTCAATTCCTATTTTATTCAGCAGAAGTAGACACATTTGTACTAAATCCCGTACAAATTACAAATTAGTACAACTTGCTTTCTTTTCTTTTTTTTTGAGATAGAGTCTAGCTCTGTTGCTCAGGCTGAGGTGCAGTGGTGTGATCACAGCTACCTGCAGCCTCAAACTCCTGGACTCAAGTGATCCTCCTGCCTTAGCCTCCAGAGTAGCTGGGTCTGCAGCCATGGAGATGACACCCAGCTAAAAAATATATATATATATATATTTTTTTCGTAGGGGTGGATCTTGCTATACTGCCCAGCCTGGTCTCAAACTCCTGGCCTCAAGCAATCCTCCACCTCAGCCCCCCCAAAGCACTGGGTACAGGCATGAGCCACCCCAGCCCAACCTGCTTTTAACATCAGGGAAATTTTAAGTGGATTGTGTCTAAACAAAGCATCTTACCTTCTCATAGTAAATACTGAGACATCCCAGGGCATAGACCAGAAAGAAGGCCTAAAAACAGAGCATGCAGAAAATGTTCATTAGAAGTAGTTCCGCATTCTTGAGAATTATTTTACAGACTGATTTCTCTTCCCATCTTCACCTCAAATACAAACTAATTTCTTAAATCGTCAAAATGGTCCGACATTTTTAACTTAAATGATTCATTCAAATCTCAAAGATGAAAATATCTAAGAAAATATGAATGTTACAAATTGGCTTAAATCAGTAAAAACAAACCACTTGTATGAATTTTCCCATAAAGTATTTTTTCCCCTAAAAAAACTACATAACTGAAGAATGATGTTGATGGTTATAACAACAATGGACACACCTGCTCATTGGATTTCCCTCTGTAAAATTAAATAATCCTATTAAACTAAATATATATAGAAAACAATCTGTGAAAAGGATAGGGCAGTGCAGATTTTGCCTACATGGCACAATGTCAGTTTCTCAGTAGTCCTTGCTGTAAAGTAATTTTCTTTAACTCTGTGTTTGCACTCACTTCATTATACAATAACATGTTTTACTGTATGGGGGATGCTGGAGGAATGACAAAGAAAGCCCTAGTTGAATAAAATCACATTTAAATGGAACTAAAAATAGCTTTCTGATAAAAATATGCTGCCAAATACTGATACCATCCAAAGAGCCACGTGTTGCTGGCTTTGCCTGGCTCTGGTGCTTAGATTGTCAGATACCATTGCACAGACACCGACGAGACCGGTGTGTAGTTGGTAGTGACTAAATGGTAGCTAGTAGTAAAACAGGGCTGCTTTTCTTTTTACATATGAGGGTGAAAGATTAGATTTATAACCAAACAACAAATATTCTGCTTCTGCCCTTGCAGCTGCTGCCAGCAGGCACAGGTGAGGGGTCCTCTCATGTAGCATGACAGGAGAAACACAGTCCCCTCTCTGTCACGCTCCTGTGCAATAGCAAGTCTGGACAAAGGAGGCTTACTCAGCACGTATCCTCACTGTCCACCACTCCCCCAGTCCCGTACACACATAGGAACAAAAGACAGCACAAGCTATATAGGAGCTAAGATCTTAATGATCCCTCAGAAATTAATGATGAAATTGCCCAAATCCACTCCCTGCCATTCTCTGCCTGGCTATCTTATGTCATTACTCTTCACAGCAGCAGTTCTCAAAGGGTGGCCTGGGGATCCCGGGGTCCCCAAGGCCCTTGGCAGGAGGAAGCCTCAAGGTCACTGTAATATTTCATAATATTACAGCGTTGTCTGTCTCGTTTGTGCTCATTCTCTCCAGTGGCTGCAAGATGCGTGACAGCACAAAGACTGAAGCCAGAAGCGGACGTGAGGATCTAGGTGACTTCCAGGAAGCCAGACCTTAAAGCAATCGGCAAAAATGAAAAACAAAGCCATTCTTACTCAATTTTTGTTTTAGAAAATGTAGTTATTTTTGTAGGAAATATTATTTATGTTAAGATGTAATGGGTTTATCACTATTTGTAAATGTGTTAAACACTCAATTTTTGTTTTAATTTATAATCTGGTAAACACTGGCAGAGTGCACATAAAGATACTCCTTAATAATCTGTAAGAGAGTAAAGTGGTTTAATGCAATACTGCTTTAGTTTTACCCACATCCAGAGCTTCTCTGGAGATGAAAGTGGTCACCTGCTATTCCACTGTTCCCCACTGCCATCCTGGTCCCAGCTGGTGGTGGCTTCCTTCCAGCCTCTGTGACAGCCTCCCCATTCTTAGCCCTCTGCAGCCCATTCTCCATGGTGGCCAGATTCATCTTCCTAGCACGTGAAGATCATGTTACTTCCCGGATTAAAACCCTCCAAAGGGCTTTTACTGCTCTTAGAATGAATAAAGTTCAACTGCTTGCTAAGAGCTGCAGGTCCCTGCACAATCTCACCACCACTCTCTTTAGCCGTCTGGTTGCATTTCTGTCCCCTGAACTAAGCTCATTCCTGTCTTTGCCTCTGTAGTCGCTATTCCCGCTCTCCGGCATGTTCTGCCTCAGACTCAAAGGTCATTGCTTAGGGTGGTCTCCCCCGACTGCCCAGTCAAAGTAACCCCTAACCTGACCGTCTTCTTCAGAGCACTTACTTTTGTCTGAAAATATCTTTCTTACATGTGTCTCTCAAACCAGAATGTGAATTCCGCAGAGCAGAACCTCTGCCTGTTCTTTTGGCCTAGAAGAGGCTCTAGCACATTGGGGGTGCTCAATGATTTTGCTCAAAGAATAAAAGAGACAGGTCCCCAGATCCTGCCCTTGGCTTAGACTTAACAGCTGGAGCCCCTCAACAGCAGGTCTCTGCACCTGACTCGGCTGGTCTCTCCTCAGTGAACACTCACCTCCTACTTCTTTCAGCAGCGGTTGACAACTCTGCCATGTAGTCAACAACCTTACTTTGACCTTTCTCTTCCCATCACTCACTACTTATTAACAAAGCATGCTGCTGTTTTTCAGGTGGACTCCAGACAGTGGCCAAAAGGTGCAGTGGAAAAGATGAAGTTGTTTCCTCAAATGGCTGAGTCCCTTTCATCTCGTCCCATTTGCACTTCTTGTTTCCAAATAGTGTAACACAAACAGTAAAATTTGAGATCTGACAGACCTGAGTTCGAATCTTCATTATTAGCTAGGGCCTTGGAAGTACTGCTTACATTCTCTGTGTTTCATCTATACAATGGGAATGATATTGCTTTCTCAAAGATTTGATAAGATCTCATAAAGATTTCATAAGCTTAAATCCCATAAGATTTAATAAGCTATGCAAATTACTTAAATGCTCAATTAATTTTAGTTTCCTTCTGTTTCTAATAACCGTTTGGATAGCACAGTTTGGAAAAAAGTTCAATCCAATCCTTGCCTGACAAGAGATTCTTTCCTGATACCTGCTAAGATGAAAGTTTTACAGAAGCTGATGTCTTTTCATTATTAGCAAACATATGTTTCCCCAAGACTGAATGAAACCAGTATCTCAATTTTATTTAACTAAAACGATGATGGCTTTTATGAAATTTATGCAAACTGCTATTAGGCACTTACTACAGATGGAGAAGATCTTAACTCAATCAAGCTGGTTTAAGCAGAATATAAATATATTTATGGAGAAAAATTATAGTAGTCTTTAAAACCTTATTCAAAAGGCACTTATGTAAGTGTATATTTTTGCTAAATACACTCAAAATCTATCTCACAGTTCAAGTCTACAGATAGCTTTCAAAACTTCAGATATATGGAAAGTCACTGACCAACGGAGGTGGGGGGTGGGGGTGGAGAGGCCAGTCACAATCAACATAGCAGCAAAAAGTAACCAAAAATCTCTAAGGAAAAACCTTAGACAGTCTCATCACTGGATTCTGAGACTTGGAATATATATTATAGACAGTAAGGCGGCGGGGAATGTGGAAAAAGGAGAGGTTGGGGTACAAAATGGAAAGAGCCTGGGGCACAAGAGGAAGCATACGTGAGACCAGACTGCCACACCGTCAGGCGCGTGGCGAGTCCACCAGCTCACCACGGTCACCCCAACCCAGCACACTCCTTAGCTCTCGAGCATCCCCACCTAGTCTTCCTGTGTAGGGACCAGTTTTCTGGTTTTCTTTATTCTTTAAAGGAAATTTTCTCATCTACTCTAAAAGCTCTCTAAGTATATATAAGCAATACAGAGGCACTAATAAGGCAGCCCCCAAACTTGGAGTTAGATTAAGAAATCAGCATGTACCAGCGAACTCCTAAGAGAGAGATCCACAACTTAATGATACTAACGTAGTTAAAGAACATACCAATCAGAAGGACAGTTAGCAAACACAGAAAATAGGGAATCAGGTGAAGTTGACAAGGTCTCTGCATGGTACAGGGGAGGGGAATTTAACCCAAGGGTTAACATGGCAGATCTAGTGGCATGTACTGCACTGCCTCCCATCTAAGATGTTACCAATTCAGTGTTTGATACACTCTCAATTTAATGGTAGCTTTTCAGGAAAAAAGAAATGCTACCACATTAAGTACAATAACGAATTGGAAGGCAGACACATAAAAATCTTAGAATCGGTGGGAAGTGGTGGCTCACGCCTGTAATCTTAGCATTTTGGGAGGCCAAGGCAGGAGGATCTCTTGAGGTTGAGTTCAAGACCAGTCCGAGCAAGAGCAAAACCCCGTCTCTACAAAAAACAGAAAAATTAGCTGGGCGTGGTGGTGCATGCCTGCAGGTCCAGCTACTCAGGAGGCTGAGGCAGGAGGATCGCTCGAGCCCAGGAGTTCAAGGTTGCAGTGAGCTATGATGAGGCCGCTGCTCTCCAGCTGGGGGGCAGCACCCTGTCATTCATTCATTCATTCATTCATAAATAAATAAGTAAAAAAATAAAATCTTAGAATCTTCAGAATTAAGAAAAAGTCAGTTTAGCCTTCTTTGTAAAAAAGGATATAAGAGCCTGGTATCATTAAACATTTGAAGTATCCAACTCGCTCCTCATAGCCTGATTCTGTGCTCACCTGTCTTCCAATTTCAGTATCATTCCTTATTTGAATTTT
The DNA here is from genome assembly GCF_000956105.1 of Propithecus coquereli. Lineage (NCBI taxonomy): Eukaryota > Metazoa > Chordata > Mammalia > Primates > Indriidae > Propithecus > Propithecus coquereli. The sequence goes on from NW_012150408.1 coordinate 565,888, forward strand.
CTACATAAAGAGAATGTGCCAACCTGGAAAGGCACGTGGCTGGATGTGGCTTTCACTGGAAGTTAATAAACTGCCACTCTGATTTATTCACCAGGCTCTCCGAGCAAGGTGAGCCCAAATGCTGTTCCTAGAGCACAAGTCATTCTTTGTGCTCCAACAAAGTCAAACTTCTTAGTCCCTGAAATGAAACGCAGGATTAGACCTGGAATGCAGGGCCTCAGCTGGGTTGCTACCTTGGAGGGACTCTTGTCTGGGAACAAGTGAGCTGGTCTGCAACACCCCGATCCAATCACCTCCCCGGTAGTTTCCCAGCAGCACACACAGGAACAGTAAAGTTAAACAGATTCTGGAACTGGGAAAATATGGGTCAATTTTCTGATAATTGTTAATCTCTTTAACCTTCAAAAGTTGACTGCCCTAACTTTATAGAAGAATTATGCAATTAGTTTTAATTTACAGTGAAATCAATGTTCGTCTGATTCATTTTTTGGGATACTCCCTGTTTCCAAATCAATTTATTTTTCTTCACTGATCTTATTAAAAAGCATTTGGGCGTTTGCGTGTGTGTGCTTATCTATGGAAGCGTGTAGATGCAGGACAGAGAAGAACTCTTCACAAGTAACTGGGTAACTGCAATTCACAGCTTTTCAGTTAGTCTGTCAAACTGTCAGTGTCTGTTCTGAATGAGTCACGGCAGAGGCGTAAAAACACCCTTACCAGGTTGCACATCCAAATTTTGGTCAAAGACCAAAAGCTTCCTTTCAATGCTGAGCAGATCTTTAAGTCAGCTGTGGGATTATCATCCTTCATCCCTTTGGAGAGCTGCTGTGTATCGCCATAGCAGGGGTGAAACCCATTCCAGCTTTAATGACTGCCCCGTTCCTGACCAAAATACAAGCTGTACAAGTCGTGTGCCAAACATGGGTGATTCATTCGAAGGAAATATGCCAAAATAGAACTGAGAAGTAGAGCTAGGTTTAACTGCATGCTCCTTGAAAACTTCTGTGACACGTCTCTGGAATGTTCTCAGGCACCAAGCAACTTTCAAGAACCCAAAGTAACCTCATTTCCTATTACTCCTGCCTTTCCTCAGGGAGTGTTCAAGAGGAGGCACCAGACAGCAGCAGCTTTTTTTAATTTATTGATTAAAAATAGCACCTGGTCAACTGGAACAGTGGGGCTGAACTCCCAGTGTCTGACACCTAATACTCTCTGCCTATTGCTGCCACTGGTCAGAGTCAAGAGGCTGGTAGGCTCCGAATGGCCCAGGCCTCCAGCCCATCCTCCACCCTGCTCTGGCCACTGCCACTCCCCCACAGAACCCCCTGCTGCCACCAGGACCAGGCCAGACCCCTACTCATAAATGCACCCTCCATGCTCTGCCACTTCTGAGACTGAGCCGACTGAGCTGCCTGGGACAGGCTATGCTGCCCCGTGTCCACATGGCAACCACCATTTATCCTTTAACATTCTCAGCTATCATGACGCTATATAGTCTTTCCACCTCAGCTCTGGCCCTGATGGTCTCCACCAGCTTCTGTGCAAATTCCCTACCTTGTACCTTTATTCGTGTAACAAATAATTATTAAGCACCTAACAGATGCCCAGCATTGGGCCGAAGGATACAGGAAGAGCAATACTGACATGATCCATATGCCACACTGTGCCCATTCCACTGAACTGTAATGATTTCTGGGCTATCTTTAGGACTGGAGTCATACTCTATTTCTGTATTGCTAATACTTAGCTCAGTGCTTGGCACACAGTAAGTATCCAGTGGATATTTTTTTGATTATAAAAGAGAGTTTCAACAAGCTACTATATAGCTTTTGCAATGATAATGATAATGACAAAAATAGCAGGCACTAACATTTACTGAGGCTTTACTATAAAGCAGGCACTGTGCTGAACCCATTACACGCATTATTTAATTTCCAGAGCATCATCCTATGAAGAAGGTGTTGCATAGCCCCCACTTTATAGAGAAGAAACCTGACTGAGGCTCTGAGAGGTCAAACCCTAGAGAATGGATACCAACAGTGCTGTCTGATAGAGCTCTTCACAATGCCGGGAATACTCCACGTGTGTGCTGTCCAACAGTAACCACTGGCCACATGTGGCTGCTCAGTGTTTGAAGTGTAGCTGGTGCAATCGAGAAATGAAATTTTGAATTTTATTCGATTTTAATTAGTTCAAATTAAATTGTCACACATGGCTACTGAATATAGTATTTCATGGTAGACTAAGCTGTCTCATTTGTAAAATGAAGAGATAAATAATTCCAAATATCCTTTCCTGCTCTGAAAGTCTGTGTTTTGTACCATTGGCTTCTCTGCAAGGAAGCACAGACCAGAATGCGGAGACACAACTGCTTTCCTGTGGGCAGAGCTATGAAATTACTAACACAGATGCACTCCATAAGTACTTCCTGCGACCTGGATATACACCAAGAACCATGCTGGATGCTTCTATGGAAGAAAGCTATCACAGAGCTCCTGGGGAAGAAGGGTGTCCAAGAAGGGAAGCTACCTTCAAAGGCAGAAAGGACATATCTGCGTGCAGTATTACCATGAGCAAGAAAGGAGGGACTGAACATAAAGTGAGCACAGACTAGAGAAACTCCAATCGGGGACAATACAAAGCAGTTTATGGAGGAGCACTTTTAGCCAAGTTTTTAGAATGCAGCTATTGCATTAAGTACAGGGAACACATATTCTTAGTGATTCTACAGGAGGAAACAAATCTATTTACTTAATTAGTAAGTCACTATGTGATCTGAATCATGCATCATAGCTTATTAAAAGCTAGTGAAACTCCATGAATATACTAAAAAACAATGAGTTGAACACTTTAAATGAATGAATGAATTGTATGGTATGTGAATGATATCTCAACAAAGCTGTATTTTTTAAAAAGCTGGTGAAAATTAACACTCAGCCAATACGAAATCTTGACGAGAAAAGAAATGCTCAGATAAACCCCTTGAATCCTCTGTGGAATCCCACAGGGAAATCCCAAACACTTATCTTAGAATTGATGAAATAAATGCTGAGCAGGCCTACTACGGAAGCTGCCGACGGTGATTTTAATACTGAATTACAAACAGAACCACACTGTGAAATAGGTTCCCATATGCGGTGTTACCCAGGCCCAGAGGCCAACAGCTAAAGTGATAACATGTTGAAAACATACCTCTTCTAGGCTGAGTTGCAAATACTCAAAGATCCTACATGGATTTCTTCTGCATATTAGTCTCTTTCTTTGTACCAACTAAAGAGAAAGAAATAAAACATATACAGAACAAATGGAAGCACTCTATGTCACATAGAAGAAACTATATTTTAAAATGAACATTTTTCTTACAAATTCCCAAGATTCACATGCTGTTAGGTTAATACTGTTAAAAAAAAAAAAAGATTTTTTATTACTTATGTGGAAAAGAAAGCTTTAACTTTTCCACTATTAACGTTTTGATTTATTTTCTTTTTCCTCATGAACTTTTCCTCGTGATGATCATTTTGTGGGTGTTTCTTACATGTTGTTTTTTTCACCCAGGAGTCTGTACCTCATAAGCATGTGCCAGGTTCCTGATATGACTTCATAAACCTCTAAGGCTACATAATATTCCTTCAAGTAGGTATTTCACATACTATTTAACCATTAGATTGCTTCCAGGCTCTAGTGATTACAGACAGTTCTAGGGTAGTGACTTTTCACAGCATGTCCTTTTGCAAAGCGGCTCTCAGCCGGCTCCCCCACGCTTCTCCCGCGATGGCTGACTTCCACACGAGTCCCTCCCCCTCGGCTGTACTCAAGATCATGCGTAATTACCACTGCATTTCCTTTTCTCCCAAACAAAGGAGAGAATATTATTGGCCTTGCCCTAATTTATACATTTTTAAAAAGTTAAAGTTATTCACAAATTTTGAGGTTTTTGTTGAAACAGCTCTCATAGCTGCTGTGCCACTGGGGCTGGGCCCAGAGCCTGCTGGTTGCCTCAGACCTTACACCAGGCCAGCTACCAGCTGCAGGTAAAGGACATCCCCACTAGCCAACATCTCCAGAAACAGATGGCTTTGGAGGAAGTAATTTATTTTCTTCTACTTACGTCCTCATTTGGGGCATCCTCACTCTCGTTCCTGTTACACGCCACTTCCTCCACAAGCACATACTCATGGTCAGGCCCTCTCTCTCTTGCACAGAGGAGACATGCGTGTTTGCCGCCATGCTCAGGGTGAGGGCCACACTGGGGGATTACAGCATCTGGTTTGCAGCAACAGACTTGGGGCAGAGGTGCAGTGTCATCTACCACGCGGTCACGGTGGCCACCTGTAGTTGGTGGGTCCCTCCCAGAGTCCTCCTGCAGGCAGTCTGATGGCTCACTCAGGTCCTCCATAGCATCTGACTTTCCAGAGTCTCCATTCATCACAGAAGGTTTCCCTCTCCCTGCTGTGCCTTCCACGCTGGAAACCATTTCAGCGTTACGCTCATTGGGCGATTGAAAGTCTTCATTTCTTTTTATACGAGGACACTCAAGTGGTTTTATGTAATCCTTGAGGATTCTATGCACGGTACTCTCATCCTGCCCCTGTCTACGCAGGAGCTTTGCCGCCCATTCTACACGATGCTGATACCTGCAAGATAGAAACAGTGTCAGCAAAGACAACAAAAAAAGACATATAAAAAAGACTAGGCCGGGCGCGGTGGCTCACGCCTGTAATCCTAGCTCTCTGGGAGGCTGAGGCGGGTGGATCGTTTGAGCTCAGGAGTTCGAAACCAGCCTGAGCAAGAGCGAGACCCCGTCTCTACTAAAATTACAAAGAAATTAATTGGACAACTAAAAATATATAGAAAAAATTAGCTGGGCATGGTGGCACATGCCTGTAGTCCCAGCTACTCGGGAGGCTGAGGCAGGAGGATTGCTTGAGCCCAGGAGTTTGAGGTTGCTGTGAGCTAGGCTGACGCCACGGCACTCTAGCCCGGGCAACACAGTGAGACTCTGTCTCAAAAAAAAAAAAAAAAAAAAAAAAAAAAAAAAAAAAAGACTGGAAGGCGGTATGCCAAAATGTTTACAGCAGTCTTACTGAATGGTGGATAATAGGTAAAGATATTTCTTCTTTATACTACATTTTATTTGCTTGATTTGAAAAAAAAATTAACCCCCATTTAACAAAGTATGAAAATTTAAGTAATTTAAAACTAGTGGACCAAAGTAATTTAGGTAAATAGAGAAAATGGCCATCCTTTATCAGGATTTGTTTTGTATTATTTTATATTTTGGACATCGCAATGTTTTCGGAGAGATAGTCCATTCATTATATAAACAGCCTTTGTTTAGTAGTGGAAAGCAAAATGAAAATTTCAATAACAATTCATCACAGTACCTAATAATCTCTTCATTAAATATGGAAAGAAATGATTTTATATATATACATACATATATACACACACACCCCCAATATTATAATAGAAATGACCTTTTTCCCCCATAATTTTCAGAATATATTTTAATGAGAAAGTATTAATATATGTTAAGTTTTTAAAACTTGAAGGCAACACCTAAGCACTTTCCAAGTTACAAAAAATTACAGGCAAGACAACAGGACTCTGCCCTAGAGAAAAGGTGTCCGTGCCTGACAAGGCTGCTGGGATATGTTCACATAATGGAAGAACCACCGTGTGTTGGAGATCTGAAGATCAAACCAAAGACTGTGAAAGTCAAGTACTTTTTGTAGTGATTACTCTGAAAAGCACCTAAGACAACACGTGGCTTGTGAGAAGGCAGAGGTAATTTTACTTTTCACCTTATTTTGCCTGTATTTAGATGACTGAGTATGTCACGGTTTATAAACTGCCAAATCTCACACAATTAAATGAGGAAATTGGTATCTGCTATACCTAAAAAAAATAGATTTGTGGCTGTTTAACCCTGATTCCTAAGAACTCCCAAGCTGTCCACACCCTATTTATCCCATATGGAGATGAGCATGCATCCCTTCATATTAAGAATTGCACCTTGGATTTAAAGATTAAAACCTGCCAAGGCTGCCCTAATACGCGAGAGGTGGGTAGGACGCAGTGACTCTAGTACTGTGCATTCTGTGTTCAGCCCCGACTCTCTCACTTACCACTGTGTGACGATGCGAATCACTTAACTCCCCTGTGCTTCAGTTTCCCCACACATAAAATAGGGATAACAGTACTACCACTTCAAAGGGATCTTGCTATGTATTGCTTTTATAACCAGGAAACAAATGTAGCTGCCCAAAAAACAGCAGGGTGTCTTCCCCCCTGTGACATAGCCACTCATGCATACAGCTAAAAGAACTTTCATTTGAGAGATCTAAAAAGAATCTTAGCTCTTCATATCAAAAAGGCATTGGCTCTATAGGGCTTATGAATCTTCTTTATTTGAACACAAATCTTTGTGTCAGTGTATATTTTTCTGTGGAAGGGACCCACAACTTTTGTCAAATTCCTTGACTCAAAACCTGTGAAACCCCCGAATTAAAAGATTCAACAGTTCCTCCTCTGAGCAGAAGATCTGCAGCCAAGTGAGCACGCAGGGCACTGCTCTGGTTCTTGCGGTAGAGCGGTCAAGGCAGACACGGGTTCCAATACTCGCTCCATCACGTTCTTGTACTGGCTGCATGACCCTGCCTCCCTCAGTAAGGCTCAGTGCTCATCTACAAACCAGGGATAACTGTACCTACCCTCCTGGGGTGGCAGCAAGGATTAAATGAGACGAGACATATGAAATGTATAGCACATACGGAGTGCTCAATAAATATTACATTTGCTACTATATTACTGGGGGATTCTTAGGGGTGGCTTGAAAAATAAACCGGTTTGACTCAATACGTTAATGAATGGAAAATGTACGTCTTAACTAGCTGTTCTGAGAGCAGAGGCAGTGGTGCGGGGACGAGCTGGCCTCAGGAGGTCAAGGCTCTGAAGCTGGCCCCTCTGTGCAGCTCCAAGCAGAGCCCATTAGCATCTCTACCTCTCTGCTCTGCTGCCACACGCCAGAACCAGGCCTGCATTCCTGCCTCTTCATGATCTCAGAGGATCCCTAAGGAAGCTCAAAGCAGACACAGCTGCAGGAGCGTGTAGAAGAAAGCCTCTGAGTGAGACTGAAGGAGTCCTCTCATCGGCTGGTAACACCCTAAGTAGCCAAGTCCTGCTAAAATTGCCCTCAAACACGCTGGAGAAGCCACAGGGAGAGACACGTGAGAAGTAAAAGGCAGAAAGCGTGAGGAGGAGCGTGTAGAAGAGGGGGCAGCCATGACCAGCAGTGGCAGCACGACTGGTGACAAGCACAGCCCTCAGGGCAGCGAGGACACAGGACGGCCCCCGCAAACACACCGCGCTTCTCACGTTTCTATGCCCTGAACACATCTCTCCCACTGGCACAGAGCACCCCTCCCCTTCACCCTGTTAACGCCCGTCAATGCCTGGAAGCTCCTGGCAAAGTGGTTGAGAGCATAGGCTCTGGAACCAGGCTGCGTAGGTCCTTGTCCTGACCTTGAGCATAACTTAACCTCCTCATGGTTCAGCTTCTTCACCGCCAAAGAAGGATAAGAACAAGACGGACCTCACGGGAGCGATGTGAGGACTCAAGGACAGAATACACAGACGGGAATACACTGAGGAGATGCCAACATTGCCAGCTATTTTATTGTTCTCGTTATGTGCTACCTGCTCGCAGGCTCTGGAGCTGAGCCCACACAATCTTGAACAAGCTGGTTAACCACTGAGTTCTCTTATCTATGAAATGAACACAACTACAGCACCTATCCTCAAAGGTTTCTTGAGAAGATGAAACAAGATAACGCAAGTAAGGCACACAGACAGGGAACTGGAACCGCTGGAGCAGCTGGTGCCTGCTAGCTATGATGAGGATGATGCCTCTATCACAACACTCGCACACATGGGCACAACTGTTTACTTCTCCTCTCCCACTAGACAGTAAAGCCCTCAAGAATAGGAACTAGGTCTTTTTCTTGCTCTTGAATCTCCGGGACCTACTCAATGCCTGACACACAGGCGGCTCTCAGTAAATGCTGCCTGAATAAAGGACCACAACAAGGACAGTGACAAGCACCCCTGCAGGGCTGGTCCTTTAGGGACACACCCTTATGTGCATCAGCCCCCTAAAGACATCACCAGAGAGCCCTGACGCTCATGTCCAGAAAGGTTTCATGGAAGGTTCTCATCACCAAAGGACAGCTACTGTTGGAAAAAGGCCAATTAGAGCAAATGCACTTGAAACATGAATCAGAAGTTTACAGTGACTAGTAAAGACACAATTATGACAAACATTTCATTTGGAAAATTAGCCTAAAATACAAAAATAAATACTTTTTTTGTATTCAACAGAATTTAGATTGTATGAATAATGAATCAAATACTGGTTTTTTTTGGGGGGGGGTGGACATTTGCTGATAGAATTTACTGATGACATTTTTAGACATGCTTAAAGTCATACAGGGAAACGAGTTGTAACCTGAAAATTTCTTATTAAAAATTAACCCTCACACAAGCACACTCCCCTTCGAGCAACATTCCTATCCTGTCGCCATGTGTCAAGTCTATGTCACTTTTCCCTTTGTTACGGTAATGTAAATTCACTGCAAATTGAACATCTGAATCTTGCAAAAAAAGCTGCAGGAATAGGCCAGGCACGGTGGCTCACGCCTATAATCCTAGCACTCTGGGAGGCCGAGGCGGGTGAATTGCTCAAGGTCAGGAGTTCGAGACCAGCCTGAGCAAGAGTGAGACCCCGTCTCTACTAAAAAATAGAAAGAAATGATCTGGACAACTAAAAAAATATATATAAAAAATTAGCTGGGCATGGTGGCGCATGCCTGTAGTCCCAGCTACTTTAGAGGCTGAGTCAGAAGGATTGCTTGAGCCCAGAAGTTTGAGGTTGCTGTGAGCTGGGCTGACGCCACGGCACTCACTCTAGCCGGGCAACAAAGCGAGACTCTGTCTCAGAAAAAAAAAAAAAAAAAAAAGCTGCAGGATTCATGAAGTCAGTGAAAGTGATCAAAGCATAGGCAAAGAGATTAAAAAATGAGAATCTGGCAGTTAGATTAGTCTTGAAGAAAAAAGTCAACCAGGGTGATAACACAATAAGGCATATCAGAAGCGTTATGGAAGGAGGAGGAGTGTAGACTGAGTTTATAGGAGGCCTGCTTATTGTATTTCATATTGTCATTTTGTTTCCCAGAGCAACTGTGTGACTGCAGGGCCTTGGATAATGAACAGCTGGATAACCTCTGGGACTGCATTTAATAAAAACATGTACGACGATTGTTGTGGGTTGAATTTATCCTCTCCCAAAAAATATGTTCAAGTCCTAAGCCCTAGTACCTACGACTATGACCTTATCTGGAAATAGGGTCTTTGCAGATGGAATCAACTTAAGATGAGGACGCAGTGACTAATGTCCTTAGAAGAGTAAATTTTGACAAAGACACACAAGGGAGAACACCATGTGCTGACGGAGGCAGAGATTAGAGCGTTGCATCTACAAGCCAAGGGACACCAAGGATTGCTGAGAGCCACCAGAAGGGAAGGCAGGCAAGGAAGGATCCAATCCTGGTGCCTTCTGAGGGAGTGTGGCCCAGCTGACATGAGTTTGGACTGGCCTCCCGAACTATGAAAGAATAAATTCCTGTTGTTTTAAGCCATTTAGTTTGTGGTACTTTGTTAGGGCAGCCCTAGGAAATTAATATAAGGATCAATAAAACTTCTTGGAATGCTACACTGTAGTGCTTACAAAGGGCTGCTCTTCAGGGAGGTGACCATCTCCCCGTCCAGAATCTCTCACATACTCAATCGGGCTTGACCTCATGCTGTCTCCATGGTCAGCCCAACGAAGAGGGACAGGCTCCCGCTGTTTCTGAATTCTAGGTTTCAGCTGTGGCAACACACCTGCGCTGCAGCCCGCATGGGATGGGGGCTCTGCCAGGTTCTGAGCAGGCCTCTCCCACAGACCAGAACCCCAGCCGACCCCAGCTTGGGGTTGTGGCCACTGAGATCTCCCTGGTGCTGCTGCCTCCTTGCCACTCTGCTGGCCACGGGGTTACCGGGAGTGATACCAAAAAGGAGCTGTTAGATTCTGCCAGTACATGCTAGAAGCAAGACGAAAAAATCACTGTGGATTTCAGTTTTACAAGGTTTCATGGAAGAGTTGTAATTTGAACTGCACCACAGGGACAATGAGGTCTGGGATGGATGGAGATTTAGTTAATAAACTCTTACCAAAGGACTGCAAAGTGTGCAGCCATAGAGAGAAGCAGGGCCTGGTCCCTGCTCTCCAAGGACTGACAGTCCAAACCCCTGTGTGAGGGATGACACGAGTGCCGCATGCCAAAGCAGTTTCTGCAGGAGCCAGGTCAGCAGAGGGCGTGGTGGCGAGGAGAGAAACCCAGGAGGTGATGCATGAGCAGGACTGAGGAGGTGCAGCAGTCAGCCAGGCAGTGCGTGTGTGTTTGAGGGGGTCAGGGAGAAATGTTCTGGGAATACCTAGGTGTGAATGAGGAAGGTCCCTTGGCAAGGAAGGAGACAGGACCATCTGTGCCCACACAAGGCAGGATGCCAGCTTGGAACCTAAATCCAAGCATCTGAGGACTTAATAACAGAGTCTTCACAGGAAAATTTTTCATATATTGGAAGGAATTCAACTGGCAAAGCATTGTTTAAACAAACACTAACCTTAATGCATTTCAAAAATGATTTGATCTACATTAAATTCAGACATAATTTTCAAGGATACATCTAATACCAAAAAAAGAAAAGAAGTGTGGACTGGACTAGCACACTGGACAAGACTACCTAAAAACACGTCTAATTTAAACCATTATTTTGACCAAAGCCAAAGCTGATCGTAACTTACTTCTCTGACGTGATGATAGGCATGTTTGTCTTCATATCTGTAACAACAAGGAAGTTCTATTAGTTTCAGACAATTTCCTTAAAGGGAAAAACACTAAAAACCTATGAATAACAAAGAGAATCAAGATTCACAGAATCACACACCCAGAAGGTTAATACTGTCCAGTCAGTGATGGTGAACACACGCTTTACATGCCACCTTCCTGCACCCGCTGCCTGCAACTGCTGCTGTTGGTCACATCACTCTTGCTGGGCTTAGATGGGACCTCAGAATCCCCAACTCAGGGCTCCAGCTAAGCAGTGACGGCATGTGACAGGAAACCCCTCTGCCACATCTGAACTCTCGCTCCAGCTCTCAGATGAGAATGTTGAGGCCCTAGAGGTAGGTGTTCTACCTCCATTCTCTTGTCTTCGCCGAGAGCTCCGCATGTGTGCACAAAGAAAAGGCTGGAAAAGTAAACTTGACGGCAGTGCCAGTTCTAGGTGGGCATTTGTCTAGCAGTGAACGAGGAAAGGCCTTTGTGAAAGCCTCTTTCTCCGACTCCACAGCCCAGCACCAGGAAGGAGTTCTGGGCTCCAGCTCTAGCTCTGGGCATCACTGGGAAGAATCACATTACCTAATTAATGGTCTGAGTTTTCATCCTCTGATTCTGCCTTTAGGCACGCGGTTTCTCTTTTCCCAAACTCAGCCTCCTCTGCAAGCATTAAAGGCTTGGAACAGATGTTCAGCTTGAACACCTTAGGAAAGTGAGCACATCCATCCAGAAAATCTGGAGACTAGTAAGCACTCTGGCTGCTGTTTAAAACCCATGAATTTTTGGGTGGTTTACTAAGCAACATTATTGTGATAAACGACAACTGACATAAAGTCTATCCCATTAGAACTGAACAGTCAAATCACTGTTTTAAAGTTACTCAAAATAGTTTCTCCCTGTGTGATTATATAACCAACTTGATATATGTATTCAGTTGTTTCGTTTCTATTTAAAAAATTACATTTTAAAATTTAACTTGCTTTATAATTATGCAATACTCTGACAAGGTTTCAAAGTCAAATCTATAAAATCTCACATTTTTCTTCATCCTGTTTTATCCCTTCTCATAGACATTT
>NW_012150408.1:579345-589337 GCF_000956105.1 Propithecus coquereli
TAGGCTGACACCACGGCACTCTAGCCCGGGCAACACAGTGAGACTCTGTCTCAAAAGAAAAAAAAAAAAATTATTCAGCCATAAAAAGCAATGAAGTTCTGATACATGCCATGGCAGGGATGCATCCTGAAAACATTATGTAGGTTAAAGAAGCCAGATACAAAAGGACTAATATTGTTATCATTCTACATATCTATGAAATATCTAGAATAGAGGTAAATTCATAGACAGAAACCACAAAGGTTACCAAGGACTGAGGGGAAAAGGGAATAAAAGGAAAAAAAAAAAGTAAATATACATATAATTTATCATAGAGAACATTTAGGGGCTTAAAAAATATATATGTAATTTTGATAGACACTGCTAAATGCCCCTGTATACAGTCGGCATCATTTGCACTCCCACCAGCAACGCCTAAGAACGTCTCTTTCTCAGGGCCTCACCAATGGAGCATGCTGTCAAACTTCAGAATTTCTGCATGATTGTTTAAATGGTATAGTAGAACAGTTTTAATCTGTGTATTTTCTTAAATAAAACATTTAAAAAACCCTAATTATGTTTTAACCTATTTGTATTGTTTCTTAAGTAATTACCATGAGCGTCTGAGAGTTCCTTAGAGAAATACACTAGAAGATTTGTAAATTAAAGAGAACCAGCAAGTGAGGACTACACACATTGGTTTGCTTTAAAAAATATGTCAATGTCATGCTTGCTGTAAATTCTAATTCTGGAAATAAAATACAAAACTCATTTTGCATAGTACCACAGGCAAACAAGTACTCAGTTAACAATATCTACCACATTTCAACGAAAAACACTTGATAATTCTAGAAATAAAATAAAACACATTTTCACCAATCATAAGAACCCTTCTGCTTTGACTCAAATTACCCTTGTTGCTATTTTTGGCAGTAGAATTGCCAGTATACACGTTACTTCTCTAGAATTTTACTATATAACCTGAGGTGTAAGATTAAAAACGAAAGAATATGAACCAAATGTGTACAAGTTTACCTTTCCATTTAGCAACAAGCTTAGGATCTGAAATGGTGAAGTTTGGACGGCTTCTTGAAAGAATACCTTTTCCAAAATAACCCTTCCGGGAAGAGAGAAAAGAAAGTTAGTTCACATTTAGTTACCAGTTTTTTAGCTAAGGTAGAATCTACAGTTGTCCAGTGGTTTCCGCAGGGGATCGGTTCTAGAACCGCCCAAAGATGCCCAAATCCATGTATGATGGAGTTCTTGATATAAAATAGCATAGTATTTGCATATCCGCCCATATACTTTAAATCATCTCTAGATTACTTACGATACCTAATCCTATGTAAATAGTTCTTAGACTGTATCGTTTAAAGAATAGTGACAAGAAAAAAAAAGCGTGTATGTGTTTGGTACAGACACAACTTTTTTCCCCTGAATATTTCTGCCCTGTGGTTGTTTGAATCTACGGATGTGGAACCCACAGATACAGAGGGCTGACTGTAACTATTCGAGTTAACAAAAGGTTCACCCCATTTTCCATTTTCTCTTTGGTTATCTAACAATTACTAATGAAGTTCTCAGCATATTATTTTTCTGATTTTTAGAGTGCTACTAAGTTTAGCACACCTCATTTATCCCATAACTAATGATTTCAGTTTAGGCCTCACAGGCGCAGGGCAGGCAGAGGCAGAGCTGCTTCGTCACATGTGGTTCAGCAGCAGGGTGCCTGCAAGCAGGAGCCATGCCCACCAGGCACAAAAAGCTTCTTGGATTCCTTTGTACTCCAGAATTGAAGTATTCCTCTCATTCCTGCTGATTCCAAAAACAACATAAATGTCTCCCCCTTTAATTTAACATATTTAAACACACAGGAAATTGAAATCAAACACCCTTTACCCCCCACTTAACAATCAGAATAAATAATGTGTACAGCTCTTTATTAAGCCTCCTGCTTAATGTTACACATTGTGAATGATGGCCTCGCTGCTAAGCTGGGGGGAGATGGTGCCATTGGCTACTCAGACTCCCACCCCAGTAGGGTCAGTGATACCTACTTTTCTATGAAATGTCTAGAGAAGGCACATTTATAGAGACAGGAAGCCAGTAAGTGGCTGCCTTGGGCTGGAGTGGGAGCGGGGATTAAATGCAATGAACACAAGGGGACTTTCTGTGGTGATGGGAATGTTCTAAAACTGGATTGTGGTGAGGGTTGCACAACTCTATAAATTTATGACAATCACTGAATTGTACACTTACAATGGGTAAATTTTATGGTAAATTATACCTCAATAAAGCTGTTAAAAAAATGCCCCCAGCAATGAACAGACTATGGAAAAGCACAAAAAAATAAAAAGCTCCCAGTCTTAACCCAAACATATCACTGCTGAAAAACAGTAAAGACTAGAACTTTTCCTCATCTAAGAAGAGGTCCCCAACCAGAAGAGAGAACAGATAAGGAGCTACGTTCCGAAGTTTCATCTGACTTGTTCATGAGCTAGAATATGCCACTCTGTGATTATCTCTGGGAGTGGAAAAGGAGTGAGTGGAAATTTTCACTTTTTACCTATTACATTTCCATAAATGTTATTATCATTTTTACAATGAACATGCATTGCTTTGATAACTCAAAGACAAAAAAGGTCAATCCACCACCCTGTTTCAGCCATGTTTCATGGCTGAAACATAGGTTTGTGGCTGGGGGCGCTCCACCTGTCATTTTATTACCCTCAACGCATGGCTCTGGGTCACTTGATTCAAATTGTACTGTCCTTACATTGGACCAAACTGTAAGGAAAGACCGTGCATCTTTCATGGTCCTTTTGGAGTGGAGGGATGGAATGGGAAGAAGGAAGAAGGATTGCTTGCTCAGGGTGGTTAGAAAGTAACCATACCACAGCCGCCTGCACTTACTTTCCCATAGAGCTGTTGGATGTCCTCTGCGTTCCTCACAATCACATTGTTGTTAATCATTTCGGCATGGAATATCCTGAATTCTTTCTTAGGACTTTGGTCCTGATCAAAAGGGATTGGCCATGGAGACTCATAATTCTCATACACTCTTCTTTTCCTTTTTGGGGCGTGGAAAACAGCTTCTGCCATTTTTCAGGGGGGATTCTTCTTTAAACAGTAGACAACAAACAGAAAGAAACAATCAGTCAATAACCACATTGATCAAAAAAGTATGTTTATACCTAGGCTCAGAAAACTTTGTAGTCTGTGGAGAAAAAACAATATTTATAAAGCAATAAACCAAAAGACACAGAGTAGTAGGAACATTTTGTATGAGTGGTGCAAATCACATTCACCTTTTATTGAAATTAATCCTCACAGTAGTCCCCAAGATGTGGTATTATTTCTACTATAGCTAACAACACTGAAGCCTAGTGACACGTCCAAAGTCACAATGCTAGGTCTCCAGAGAGCAAGAAGAATAGGATTTCTGTGTATCAGGATTATGTCTATTCTTTCAATCAGCCAACAGACATTCACTGAGTACCTACCAGGAAATCCTAATAATCTTAGGTGCTCGGGATATACAAATAAAACCAAGACTCTGTCTTCAGCAAATTAAATCTAGTGAGTAGAGTACTTCATTTTCCAAAAAACGATCTCAAAAAACATTCTAAATATTGAGTCAATCATCTCCCAATTTTTACAGTAAACTAATAAGTAATAATGATGGCAGCAGTTATTTAAGGGTCTACTACACATCACCAAATGCTAGAGGCTTTGAGCAGGGACTCTAAAGCCAGACTGCAAGGGCTGGAAGTGACTTCACCTTTCCTAGCTGTGTGATTTTGGGCAAAAGTTACTGAATCTCTCTGTGCTTTAGTTTCCTTACCTCCAAAATAAGGGTATAAACAGACTATCTTACAGTTAAGTGCTTAGAATACAACCTAGTGCACAGTACCACGCAGGTCTCAGCTACAGTTATTACTATGGGATGAGCACTTGCAGTGCCATCTTACCAATGAGGAACTAGATCCGGGTAGAGAGATTTGTAAAGGGACCAGAGAGAGGTAGCACTGGATGACACAACGTCTGTTGAACTCCAAAGCCCACGCCCTTCTCTCTGGGTTCTGCTTTAATCACAGGCAGCCTCTGTCCACTTCTGTGGCAGCTATTTCTCAAAGACAGAAGCTGAAGGGTTATTCAGTGATTATGGAATTCCCACTGGGCACCCAGCACTGTGAGGGAGAAAAGGAAGCTGAAGCCAGTACCTCTGCCTTCCAGGCCTTCCAGTGGACCTGAGGAGATAAAACAAGCATATAGCACACCTGAAAGCAAGTCAGAGATAACAAAACTGGCTGCAATCCAATAACGGTTAAAGGAAGTAAAGTTGAACATTTTTTGCGATGCAGACATACAGCCACAGGAGATGCATTTAACTTAGAAAAACTTAACCATACCTGAGGGAACAAAATGTAAAGGGTGCAAGAGCTTCTGCTCACTCAATCAGCAGATACCCTGGAATGAGATGGGAGATTTGAATCTGCTGCTCCCTCAGTATTAGGTCTGGACTTGATTTCAACTGATCACTTATCTGGTGCTTGAAGGTAGAGTGAAGCCACATCACACACATGTTTAACCTTCGTGGCTCCAAGCCTTCACGAGGGATTAAAAAAAAAAAAAGATTATCTAAGCGCCCCCTGTGCTCAGTACCAGCATCGCATCAAGGAATGGATGCAATGGGGCCTGAAACAAGACGGTGGCTAATGCTGAGAGAGGGGAAGGTGAGTGCTTTTAAGGGTTTCATGACCATTAAAAAGAAATTAAAAGCCTTGTCCAATGTGTTATGATAGCTTTATCCAAATTCTCAAGGAAGAAGTTGAAAAATTAAATGAGGACATTGAAAAACATAGACCAAGGAAGAGTTAGAGAAACCGATAACTCAATTACAAAGATAACTATGAAAAACAAGATAAATCAGCAAGTTGGAACCCTCCTAGAATTGACAAAGCGTTCCAAGCAACAACACGCTAGAATAACTTAATTTCTAAATAAGGTCCCTCAATGGAATTACATACTGGGCATTACTGTATACATTATATAT
This sequence comes from Propithecus coquereli, assembly GCF_000956105.1. NCBI lineage: Eukaryota > Metazoa > Chordata > Mammalia > Primates > Indriidae > Propithecus > Propithecus coquereli. The sequence continues at coordinate 584,381 of NW_012150408.1, forward strand.
TTACACATACATATTGCTGCATAGGTTTTATAACAAAACATGTCTACTGCATGTTCATGGGAAACCTAAGAGATTCTCTTCCAAGGGCATTTTGACTAGACTTTTCCCATACTTGCTAACTTATACCTCAACCCAAGCCAATGATTACATCTGGTACTCAACTGAAGATACAACAATTTATTCCAAAACTGAAAATAAACAATGCCAGATTAGCTTTTTGGGGGCAGGATGTTGGTCTCTAGTGAGGCACCTTTTTAGGGATTTCTAGGAACAATTTGGACTTTTCTGAAATTTTTCACTTTTATAACTTAACCTCTGTCCAGCATTTGATTTGTATATATTACATTTGGAATTTTAAAAAAAGATTTAATGAGTAACTTCAAGAAGTTCCAATCAAATTCTCTTGACAAATAAAAATGAAAAGTTGCATTTTAATTTGCCTGGTTTGTTCAGGATTTTCCCTTTCAGGCTGATGTGACTCTCTAAAAAAGGTAAAACTGAGCTTTGACACTTGATGGCAGGAACTGGTATACTCCAACCCAAGTGTGTGGGGTGGAAGGGTCCCTGCCACAAAACACCCGTTAAACCTCATGATCCAGGTTCTAGCATCACTCCTGCTCACATGACTGCACACACAAGAATTTGGCTCACAGTAGGCCTTCTGTACATCCAAAGCAGCCAGTATTATTGTGTGACCTTGCAAAAGCCACTTAAGCTCTCTAAGCTGTTTCTTCATCTTCAAATTGAATATTAATAGGACTGGAAAGCAGTCTAGCAGTTCCTCAAAATGTCAAATACAGAGTTAAAATATGATCCAGCAATTCTACTCCTAAGTAAAGATCCAAGAGAAAACATATATTCATGAAAAATTTGTACATGAATGTTCACAGCAGTATTACTCATAACGAAAAAGTGGAAACCATGCAAATGTCCATCAACAGATAACTGGATCAACAAAATGTGGTCTAACCATACAACGGAATATTTGGCCATAAAAAGGAATGAAGTTCTGATATATTCTACAACATGAATGAACCTTGAAAGCATTATGCTAAAGAAGCCAGACACAAAAGACTACATATGAGACCACTAATATGAAATGTCTAGAATAGGCAAAACAGATAAATTAGTGGTTACCAGGGGCTAGGGAAAAGGGGAAATAGGGAGTGACTGCTAATAGATATGGGTGAAGGAAGGGTGAAGAAATGTTTTAATATTAGACTGCAGTGATGGTAATGGCTGCACAACTCTGAATATATATACTAAGACCACCGAACTGTACATTTTAAAAGGGTGGATTTTATGGTATTCTATGGTATCTCAATAAAGCTATTATTTTAAAAAATTCAGCAGGAAGAAAGGCATTCCTCGGGCTATGTACTGCAGGAATGGTTTCACAGACACCACCAGCGTGAGGCTTCTGGAGAATATTGAAAGGAACTCTCTCAGAAGGCAGAGTTCACTTTCCAAGTAAGAAAAAACAAATTCAACAGGACAAACCAGATGATCTCTAGTTTCATGGAAGAGTTCGCTTGTGCTGAAGTTGGAAAGCAAAGCAGAGGAGAAAGGACTGCATTTGCCTTTCTCCATATCTGCAATAGGCATTCAAGAAATGTTTCTTTAGTGTCATGACAGAACCGCATGACCTAAGAGGTGGGATATGAGTCAAATTAGAAGGGGTAACCATCATAGGTAGGTACAAAGTGCCAGGCACTGCCTGTGCCATTTGCTACACATGTGGGTACGAAAGTCATCCCTTCGTAGCTGTAGAGGGTCGGGGGGATTGGTTCCCCATACCAAAACCTGCAGAAGCTTAAGTCCCTTATATAAAGAGGTATAGTATTTGCAAATAACCTATGCACATTATCCTGTATATTTTACATCATCTCTAGATTACTTACAATACCCAATACAATGTAAATGCTACGTGAACAGGTGTTATACTGAATTTTTTTTATTTGTACTATTTTTTTTCCCCCAAATACTTTCGAATTTGTGGATTTGGAACCCGTGGATAGGAAGGGCCGACTGTATTATCTTCATTTCACAGACAAAAAAGAGAAGCCATGCCTGAAGCCCACAAAAAAGCACAGGGAAGACTGGGTCAGTAGTGAGATTTGGGATGCAAAGGCTGGTTTAGACCTGGAGTCACCACAGGTTCTTAAGCAGAGAATGATGATTGAAAAGAACAGATTAAGAAAATTAACATGGGAGTGGTACATAACGGCGACCCTCAAGCTCAGCCACCCTTAAATCCTAATGCCCAGACCTTACCTGCAATTAACTGCTTCGGAATTTCTGGGGTGGACCCAGCTGATTTCAACACGTGGCCCATCAGGGGTAACAGCATGGTCTATTGAAACTCAATCCCAACAACCCCTTGAGGTAAGTACTATTTTTATTCCCATAGCACAGATGAGGAAAGTGAATCCAACGGGCTAAGCCCACCTGTAAGGGATTGTTAACTTCTTTCCCAAACCTGGGCACGCCTGACTCCAGCGCGCATGTACGTAGACTTACTTTCCATCAAAAGCAAGGCCTGTTCCTTATTCTTCCCTGAGCGACAACCTAATACCTTTTAGGTACTCAGTCAACGTCTATCTGAAGAGTAAACAAAAAGGGGGCAGTTGGCTCCATAATTTTCCAACTCCCTTGACCCAGGTGCCAAACAAGCCTGGTTAAAAACCTCCCAGCCAGCAAAGCTCATCTTCTCCCAATTAAAAAACACGTTTGAAGCTCCACCTGCATACCACCTGGGCTCACGGAGGCAAGGATGAAAGGGATAAGGTAAACAATCCTGCCTCTGGGGAGCTTTCAAGTTAGAACCTGAGAATAAGACATAAAGAGGCCCGGTGCGGTGGCTCACGCCTGTAATCCTAGCTCTCTGGGAGGCCAAGGCGGGCGGATTGTTTGAGCTCAGGAGTTGAAACCAGCCTGAACAAGAGTGAGACCCCGTCTCTACCAAAAATAGAAAGAAATTAACTGGACAGCTAAAAATATATAGAAAAAATTAGCCGGGCATGGTGGCGCATGCCTGTAGTCCCAGCTACTTGGGAGGCTGAGGCAGTAGGATTGCTTGACCCCAGGAGTTTGAGGTTGCTGTGAGCTAGGCTGACACCACGGCACTCTAGCCCCGGCAACAAAGTGAGACTCTGTCTCAAAAAAAAAAAAAAAAAAAAAAAACATAAAGAGATGACAAGCCTTTGAAGGGTGGTGTGAGGATTAGATTGAGTAATCTTGTGCAAGGCGCCTCGCCTCGTACAGGGCCTGCCACGTGGAAAGTGCTCACCCGGGTAGCTGCAACTGCAATAAACCATTGCGCACAAGGCAAAAAGAGTTACAGGTATTTGTATACACAAGGAGTGCAATGCGCACTACCCGAAGAAAGAACATATGTGAAACACGGACTGGGGGGGGGAGAACCAAGGGCAACATACGTAACCTAAACATCTGTACCCCCATAATACGCTGAAAAAAAAAAAAAAAAAAAGAGTTACAGGCCGGACGAATTCGTAACTCCCTGTCTTAACCCTTTGCTTCGTCCCGTGAGTGTCCACCCGCCCCAACCTCTCTAGGGGCAGAGGCTCCTTACGGGCAGAGTGTTGGATGCACCTAGAATTCCCCAGGCCCCAGCACTGGACAAGGCCTCAGTGCTAACAGAAGAAACAAAGGGCTACAGGTGTGCGAAGGGGCGGAGGAGTTAACGCCCGGCCGCACGTAGGAAGCCTGGCTCAGCGGCCCGGCAGTCTGGTCCAGCTGTGCGACCGCAGGAAAGTCCCTGGGCCCTTTCTGCTCTCGCCCTGGAAGGCTTCGGAGGAGCGCGGTCTCCTCTGGCGGCGGAATCCCCCCACCGGGATATACGACCGCAGCGCTCAGCGCCCGAGGACGCCATCTGCTCCACGTTCAGGTCTCTTACCTTCGTTGGCCCCAAGCGCTCGCAGTTACTCCAGCAACGCCGGCCAGGGGGCAGACATCGCTGCCGTCAAGCAGTGCGGCCGCAAAGCCAGCCGAGGACGCAGCCGCAGAGCTGGCCAAAGAGCCCGCCGGATGTTGGCGCAGTGCGCCTGCGTACTGCCTGACGGCGCGTGTTCTTTGCGCAGGCTCGTCCGCCGCGGAGTCAAGCGGAAGTAACAGATTGTGTTTTCTGCCCTCGCCGGGATTATCTGGTCTGTCTCCCAGTGCAGATGCCCTTCTCGTTTAATCGTCACAACAGTCCCGCAAGACCCGTTTTACAGATGAGATGCAGTTAACTGCAGGTGTCATAGTCACGTGGGTAGTGGAACCGAGACCCAAAGGGTCTTTAGCCTTTGGAGCGATGGGCTGCTTGAGGCGACCGGACTTTATTAAATGGCCCTGGTCCTGAGGAGACTGCCTTCAGCTTTCTCTGTGTAAAATGGGGTCACTACAGTGTATTTGTATAAGCTGCAGCATGCAGGGAACTTGTAAGGATGCTCTTCTCGCAGACAGATGACCAAAAGCCACTGTGTGCTCTGGCTGCCCCGTGCAGTGTAAAGGACAACAGGCCTTTACACTCCTCTCTGGCTGTGTGATCTTGCGTGAATGACTTAACTTTTCTGAGCCTGATTTTCCTCTACTGAAAAATGGATCGTCAGGATTATGAGAAATGAGCAAAACAAAAGTGCGATGGCAGTGTAAAAGTTTCTCCTGACCTTGTTATTTTAAAGGAGGCTTGGTGGGGAGTCTAATATATACCTTACCAAATATTAATCACAGGCTTTCGGCCGGGGGCGGTGGCTCACGCCTGTAATCCTAGCTCTCTGGGAGGCCGAGGCGGGCGGATTGTTTGAGCTCAGGAGTTCGAAACCAGACTGAGCAAGAGCAAGACCCCGTCTCTACTAAAATTAGAAAGAAATTAATCGGACAACTAAAAATATATAGAAAAAATTAGCCGGGCATGGTGGCGCATGCCTGTAGTCCCAGCTACTCGGGAGGCTGA
>NW_012150408.1:589477-633678 GCF_000956105.1 Propithecus coquereli
AAAAAAAAAAAAAAAAAAAAAAAAATCACAGGCTTTCCAGCGCACAAACTGGGCAGAAGGGAAAGATGGGTGACAAGGAAGGGTGGCAAATACTATTGGAAAGATTGATGATGCTAGGTATGATGACAGACTTTGAATTCTGGACCTGTTCAATTTTCTCTTGTTTCCAGGCTTTTGAGAATGCTGTTGCCTCTGCCTGGAACATAATTCTCCCCTCCGTTAGCTGCAGTAATTTCTGGTTATCCTTTAGGTCTCAGCTCAGATAGCACCTCTTCTAGGGGATGTCTGCTTGCACGACTTGCCTTTGTGTTCTGCAGTAGTCTGGCACAGCCTGTTTCCTGGTCCTTTTAAACTGGACTGTGAGCTCTTGGTTGACTGAGATCACGTGTCTAGGCTAGGGAGTTCAGGCTTTAGATAAATCAAAATCAGAAGAGCTTCATGAGGCTGGGCATGGTGGTCCATGCCTGTAATCCTAGCACTCTGGGAGGCTGAGGCTAGAGGATCGCTTAAGCTCAGGTGTTGGAGGTTGCAGTGAGCTATGATACACTGCACTCTAGCTGGGCCTGAGCAAGAGTGAAGCTCCACCTTTACTAAAAACAGAAAAACTATCTAGGTGCAGTGGTGGGTGCCTGTAGTCCCAGCTACTCAGGAGGCTGAGGCAGGAGGATCCCTTGAGCCCAGGAGTTGGAGGTTGCGGTGAGCTATGATGGCACCACTGTACTTTAGCCAGGTGACACAGTAAGACTCTGTCTCCAAAAAAAAAAAAGAAAGAAAAAAAAAAAAACAACTTCATGGTTAGAATGGCACAAAAGAGAGGAGAACATAGGCAAGAGTCACAGGATAGTGGTATTGATTGGGCAGGGAAGAGAGCTGGAGAGAGGTGGTAATATCGTACCAGAATGTGCCAATTTAAGAAATACTTGTTTTATTAATAGAATTAGAGGTTTTCTTTTCTTTCTTTTTTTTTTTTTTGAGACAGAGTCTTGCTCTGTTGCCCAGGCTAGAGTGCTGTGGCGTTAGCCTAGCTCACAACCTCAAACTTCTGGGCTCAAGCAATCCTCCTGCCTCAGCCTCTCGAGTAGCTGGGACTACAGGTGTGCGCCACCACACCCGGCTAATTTTTTCTATTTTTAGTAGAGACGGGGTCTCACTCTTGCTCAGGCTGGTCTCAAACTCCTGAGCTCAAGCAGTCCTCCTGCCTCGGCCTCCCAGAGTGCTAGGATTACAGGCGTGAGCCACCTCGGCTGGCACAGAATTAGAGGTTTTTAACAATGAAAGGGAATTCAGAGGTTGTCAGTTCAACTTCTTTATTTCACTGATAAGAAAATAGGTCCTGGAATGGGTTTGGTAGTTCATGCCTGTAATCCCAGCACTTTGGGAGGCCAAGGCAAGAGGATTGCTTGAGTCCAGGAGTTGGAGGCTGCAATAAGCTTTGATTGTGCCACTATACTCCAGCCTGGGTAACAATGCGAGACTCTGTCTCTACAAAAGAAAAAAAAAAGAAAATAGGTCCAGAGGCTCTGGGAGTTGCTAAAGGGAAGGAAGTCTGAGGTGGAGCTGAAACTAGAGCCCAGGTCTCCTAAATATCCCAGCCCACACATTGAAGGATTTGGGATTCACTGATAATGGGAGCTTAGGTGACATTATCTGGAGCCCTCACAGTGGGTCTGAAGTAAAAGCTACTGAATAAGAGATTCTTCCTCAAGATTTTCTCCTTGATATGCATTTAAACATTTTGTTATGATCATTTACAAACATACATAAAAGTAGAGAGAATAGTCTAATAAATCACAACCTTCAACCTTTGGTATCTTGTTTCCTCTATACTCTCCATATACACACTTTTATCTCCCTTGTTTCCAGGAAAATACAGGGTTGGGTTCCTGTGAGCCTCTGGTCACATTTTCCTCAACTGAGCAATACATAACCTCATTTCATGTGTGTTTCTGTTTGAAGACACCTTGTATAATTCACTTGTTGATTCATCAGCACTGAACTCAGAGCCAGCAGCACTCTAACTCGTGCCTAAACAAAGCTTATCTAACACACATATTTTCTCCAATAAGGCACATTTCTTGGCTGGGGAACACTAGACAGCACTTCAGCACTCCACGGGGGCAGCGGGGGGCATTTAAAACAGCTAAATCGCCAAGAAAAAGCACAAAAATGCAAAAAACATGGCACTAACTGGAGCTCAAAAAGCATACTTATTAATATTTATGTTATGAGAGCTGAAACAAGAAGGCAGAGAGTCCCCTTGTTCATCCTCAGCTGGGAATCTGCATATTGGGTCACTCGAATTTTTTGCAGCTCTGTGCATGCACACAGCTGTGGATAACTGAAAACGAGGTAGTGATTTTGGTGTTACAAATAAATTTTAGCAAGTAGATGAGTTTGCAGATACAGAATCTGAGCACAGGGAGGATTGACTACACCAATATATCTCCAATTTTATTAGCACATCTAACAAAATGAACAATAATCCTTAACATTATTTATCTGTGAAATGTTACACAGAAACGCCAAGTAATATTCGGGATGCACAGATATACTGAAACAACAGTCAATCTGAAATTCAGGTTTACCTGGGTGTTCTGTATTTTATCTGACCACCCTAGTGACAATTTATTGGGCATTTGCTATGTGCTGGCCACTTTGCATCTGTTATCTTAGTGGATTCTCATAACAAGCCCATGAGATCGCTGTTATTTAATATCACCTCCATTTCACAGTTGAGCCCATAGTATCATAGCTTGGAAATAGTAGAGGCCAGATGAAGATCTGGATCTATGGGGTTTACTTTCATTTCAGTCTATCATGCTGGATATGGGAGAGCAGTGCATTAACAAAATACAACATTCAATACTGACACATGAAAATGACCAACAGTAAATGTTGGTGGGAGGTCAGGGAAGAATAGGATGGGTTGAAGGGCCCAGGAGGCTTCCGGGAAGAGGTGGCCTCTGAGCTGAGCCTGGAAGGAGGGTTAGCATGGGAAGGTGCAGAGGAAAGGGGCAGAGAGCAGTCTGGGGCAGGGGGCAGGCCCACGTGCAAGGCTGGAATGGGCTCTGAGGTTCTGGAGCCAGGGAGGAGCTGGGCCTGGCTGCGGCAGGAGCCAGGGAGGAGCTGGGCCTGGCTGGGGCAGGAGGTCGGAGCTGTGATAAGGTCCGATAGGTAGGGCGGGGACCGATTGTGGAGGCACTTGAATTCCAGGCTTGGCTGTTGGACTTTACCCTGTAGACAATGGGGAGCCAGCAGTGTTTCTGAGCAGGGCAGGGCAGCCCCAGCGGGCGCCCCATTGTTTTTCTGAGACAGGGTCGAACCCTGTAGTATTTCAGCGAGTCCACCAGATGGAGACATTTCAGCAAATTTAAACTACCCAGTGTCTCATGGGCACTTCTTGGGGCTGAATGCTTACCAAGACCCCACTAAGCCTCCGTGTGTTTACTCTCAGCATCCTTAAGAGAAAATGCAAGGGCTGTGAAACAAAAATCAAATCAGGGACACAGTCCAGCCTCACTCTGCTGGGAGATGAAACCTCAGACAATTTCACAGCTTTTGGAGGAGAAATTGTCCAGGTGAGCAGGAGGAGGAGGAGAGGGCAGACAAGGTACAGTACCAAGTCCTCTGCATATATCATCCAGCATTGAAGCCTCACAACAGTTTTTTGAGGTAGTTGTTGTTATCCCATTTTCCAGGTGAGGAAACTGAGATTCTGAAGGGTACATTTGCTCCATTATTTACTGAGGGGACACCTGGGTAGGCAGAGGGATGGAGCTGACACCATGTGGTGGTGGGGGGAGGAGTACCCAGGGCAATGCTTTGCCGGGCAGGCCCTGTCTAAGGGCTGAGGGTCCCTTGTGCAAAGAGCTGAGCATTACCTTAGATCCTGCTTTGGTTAACAGCATTGATGACGAGAGCTATCCGGACTCCTACCATTTGCACTAGTCCAGGTGCCTTTAAAAGTTAGACTCACTTAATGCTCTCCAACAGCCGGGGGAATTAGGGATTATCATTCCCATTTTATAGGTAAGAAAACAGATTCAGAGAGTTGAAAGGACTTGCCCAGGGTCACACAGGGAGTATGCACCAGAGGGGGATTTGACCCCAGGTGTGCCTACTCCTGCCCTGTGCCTTCAACAGTCAAACACATTCCACTTCTGGGAAAATGTCCTAGAGAAACTTGGGCATCTGTACCCAAAGAGACACATACAAAGATTTTTATCAAAGCATCATGGTTTGTAATTTCGAAAAAAACGAGACAACCTAAATGTCCATCCCTAGAGGAATGGATACATAAAACATTCATACAGTGGAATACTATGCTGCATCCAAAAGGAATGACCAAGCTCTTTTGCATAGAGTATATAGGAACATGGATAGATTTCAAAAACATAGCATCAGGTGAAAAAGGCAAGATGTAGAACAGTATGAATTGTATGATACCATTTATGTAAGTTAAAACACAAAATGATATCAAATACTGAATGTGTGTACAAGTATGCTGAATTATTTCAAAATAATAGGAAGGACATGCACCAAATTCATTAGTTATCTGTGGGATGTGGGTAGTAGATAAGGAGACTTTAGCTTTATCTCTAATGTTTTATTTCCTAAAAAGAAAAAAATCCCACAAAACTTAAGCAAAAATGGGTGGTGGGAAGATAGGTGATTGTTCAATGATTTGTTGCATTGATTTCTATATTTTAATATTTGCACAAAAGGATACTTCAGGCAAATAAATAAATAAATACAAAGCTGGAAAACAGCAAAAGCAAAGTAATTTTCCTACATGAGATCAACTGTTTGGAGATGGTGGTTGCTGGTACTCTGGGAAGGCCGAAGCAACCTGGAGAAGGTGGTCAGGGGAAGCAGCCCTCAGCTGCTGGCCTTGCCCAGCACAGGCCTGGGGTTTGTGGTTACGGCAAGGTGGGGTGGCGAGGTCCCATTCACAAGCGTTTCCAGGGGGAGAAGGGAGTCCTGGCATCCCACAGATGCTGCCGCCACCCTGCGGCTGCTGTGGCTGCTGGGGAGAAGCCATCGCCAGGGGAGGCTGTGGGACCCCTTCAAGGAGGAAACAAACAGAGAACCAAGAAGGAGGTGCAGGGGCCTGGGGAAAACGTGGCTTCGTGTGGCAGCGGGGTGCCTGGTAGTGGCCACACACTCGAGCTTCTCTTCTTCCCCCTTGTTTTGCTCATTTTCTCTGAACTCAGGGTCACACAGACCATTTCATAATGTGTGTCCTGGGTGGGCCACGCCCACTGCTGAGCACCAGGTGCTCCAGCCGGAAAGTGAGGGCCAGTCTGCCTTGGCCCGGCCCCAGGGCTGCAGTGCTGACAAGCGTGTAAAGTCGCGAGTGCGGAGCTCTTGGTGAACTGTTGGTCCTATGACGAGGTAAAGCATTAATGTGATCGCCTTTCCCTCGTCCTCTGCGTCTGTCATGTCGCACAAGATAACGGGAGACATGTTGAGCCTAGCAATTCCCTTTCATTGGCTCATTCTCCCACTCTTTGATTCCTCGCCACACTTCTATTAGTAAATACTTTTATTTTCCCCACTTTAAAGAAGAGGAAAGTGGGAGTCAGCAAAGTTAAGTAACGTACCCAAAGAAACCCAGATAAGAAATGGCAGGGATAGGATTTAAACCCAGGTCCTCCACCTGCGGAGCCCTTTGCCTGTGTTGATGCTGAATCGATGCAATATATTTTATGATCTCGTGTCTTATCCAAAAAGGTGGTATAGAGAACCTTTTGTGTTTTGTTCTGCCTCCCTCTCTTAACATAAACATCTTCTTTTTTCCAAGTTGCTTTTGTCTTGTGTGTGACCCACTGCAGGTCACCACTTCTAAGCTCAGGATCACAATTTCCTGAGTGGCTGAAAAACTCTCTGGTCTCCTCGCAGGAGTGAGAGGAGAAGAGGCCCAACATAGCCGAAACCTGGCTTTGCTGCTTGCCTGGGTACATCTGCCTCAGACGTCAAAAGGCCTGAATTCCAGGCAAACCAGGAATAATGCCCCAGTCATCAAATTTGAAACCAAAACTCAGCAAAGACTTGTATTTGCTGCCAGAAAGCAAATAGCTTTTTCTTTTCTTTCTCATTTTTTTCGCCCAAACAAAACATCCTCTTATGAAATATGTCCAATTTGCAATATTTACTTTCCCTTTATTTAATAACAGGAAAGGGTTTGCTGGGCTTTTGTTGATTTTTGCATTTCTTATTAAAATTCTTAAGGGGGTTTTGGGGGAACTTAATCAGCAAAAAAGGAGGAGGAAAAAAATCTCCTCTGCATTCCACAGGACTTATTAATGGAGGAAACTTGCTGTTTGTTTAAGAGCATTTTCTGATGGGAGAAGGCAAATCATCACGTGTTCCAGAGCCTTCCTCTGACTCTTTCCTTACTGCGCTTTCTTCGTGACTGTTTCTAGAATGTCTCTGTATCCCTCGTTCTAAGCTTTCTGCCCAAGAAGATGGAGCTGGGGTTTATATCCCACTGCCAGGCTGGGAGGGAAGCTCATGTTCACCGAACATCCCAGCATGCTGCTGCACCCGTAATCTCAGTTGACCTCAAACCAGCCCTCGGGGCAGCCCTGAAGTGTACATTTGGCAGATGAGGAAACTGAGTCTTAGAGGGGTGGGGTCCCTTGTCCAATCTCACTTTCCTTGTAGCTTTCTTATATTCCTTGGAAATAGAAGGAGAGAATAGAAGGAAAGAATAGAAGGAAAGAATTGCTGGTGTTCACTGAGTCCTGCATCCCTCTGAGTCTTCACAGCAACTCTCGGAGGTGGCAAGACAAACTTCAGTTTTCAAAGCTCTAGAGAGGGAAGTGACTTGCTAAAGGTCACACAGCTGGAGGGTGCAGAGCAGGGATCTGAGCTGTGCACTGCCTGACTGCCACATCCGTGCTCATGTCACCTCACCACACATGCTCGTGGGGGCCAACAGCAGCCTAAGGTTTCCTGCAATGGAACACCCCCCTCCCCCAAAGTTTAAAAAGTCTTGGTCCTGCCTTCCTTCCTTGGTTCCAGAACTAGACTGCAAGTAACTCCAAAGACTTCGTCTTCATATTTTCATTCTACCAGAAATACTTATAGTTATAGACATTATTATTGTAGTATACGTTATGTTATTATCACATGTATCTATATTTCTAGAATAGGGTCTTGAATGAAGTAAGTCTTTTTTTTTTTTTTTGTGACAGAGTCTCACTCTGTCACCTGGGCTACAGTGCTGTGGTGTCAGACTAGCTCACAGCACCCTCCAACTCCTGGGCTCAGGCGATCCTCCTGCCTCAGCCTCCGGAGTAAGCTATAGGCAGGCGCCACCACACCTATCTAATTTTTTTTCTATTTTTAGTAGAGACAGGGTCTCGCTCTTGCTCAGGCTGGTCCTGAACTTCTGAGCTCAGGCGATCCTCCTGCCTCAGCCTCCCAGAGTGCTAGGATTATAGGCGCGAGCCACAGCGCCGGCCTGGAATAAGTCTAACGAGCATTGCAAGATAGTCAAGTCCCAGTGTTCTCCTTCTACAGACGAGGAAACTGAAGTCTCGAGATAATAAGGAATTTACCCAAGGACCTGGGGACCAGAATGAGAACCCAAGTCTCCAGATTCTCTCCACGTATTGCTTTGCTGAACATGTCTAGTGCATGCGGTTTCTGCATGAAGTCCCTATGCTGGAGGTTTGGGACACCCGGGTAAACCAAACATGGTATTTCATGTCAAGGTTCTCATGGCGTGGCAGAGGTGGATGCTCTGGAAAGTGAACTCTCAGCAGTGTGGTCCAAGTATACAACACTCTGACCGAGGGGTTCCAAGGAGGGAGGAGGCTCAAGAATGACTTCCCGGAGGAGTGGACTTTTGCTCGGCCCTAAAGAATGAGGAGGAATCGGCCAAGTTGGGGAGGGCACTCCAGGCTGTGCGACCTGCCTGGGCAAAGGCGCAGGGGCGTGAACACCGACAGCGTACTCAGCAGCTATGGGCAGTCTGCTGGAGAACAGACGCCAGCCTGGAGAGGAAAGTGGGAACCGGGCACTCAAAGCGCCTTGCATGAGGGTCTTGGGAATGTGGATCTTGTCCCAAGGGTGATGGGGGACACAGCAGGAAGGCTAGAAGGAGGGGAGTGACTCAGGCAGATTTGTTGCAGGGAGATGACTCTGGAGCCCTGGGGTAGAAGAGCACAAAGAAGGCTGAAGGCCACCAGGGCGGAGGCTGCCGTGTATTCCAGGGAGAGGCACCCAGGCCTTGCCTGCCTGCAATCCGCTTTGTCCCTGTTCCCCAAGTGGAATCTTGCCTGTCCTTCAAGCTCTGCTGCCTCCCGCTCCAGGAACCTTCCCAGGCCACCAGCTCCACTTTCTGATTCCTGTCGTTCTTCTTGGGGTTACAGCATTTAGCACCTTCCTTCGCATTCTCATACTCCTCTGTAGCAATAGATCTTGACCTTTTGGAAGTCAGAGACCCCTCTGCGAGTCTGAGGAAAGGCTTGCTTCTCACACCAGGAAAACGCACAGGTATATAAAAGCCCCCAGTACGTAAGGCACTGTGGAGTTTTGCAGACCCCCTAGAGCTGCTTTGGAAGGAGGAAAGGGATGTCCAAACAACCGGGGAGGCAGACAGCCAGCAAGGTATCCGCTACACTTCGTACACCCCCAGGACTGGGTAGGCAGCCCAAGGAGGCAGAGAGATTCAGAATGAAGTTCGCCCTCTAAGAGTCCAAGTATACAACCCAGATGAGACCCTTGGTCAGAGAGAGCCCTAAACGGATGTAGTGATATTTTTAAAGAAAGCACATGTGCTTCTGAAGAACGGTTGGGCAGCCAGGGAGGTGGGAGAGCGGACAGAGGAGGACGCCAGCAAGTCCATCTTGCCCTGGTGCCGTTCAAGGCTGGAATCCCGTAACCAACCCCTCCCTGTTCTCACTGTGCTCCCTGAGCACGTTCTGGTTTGAATCTGGCTTTCTGTGGCATGTGCCTACAGGGAGCTGGTGTGTTGGCTGCAGGACACGTGCATCCGGTCCCTTTGGCAGTTACATTTCTCGTTGTAAATTAGTAAATTGGGAACAGACAATTCACAGAAGAAGCAATTCGAATGACTAATAAGCACATGAAGAAAAAAAGTTCATCCTCCCCAGTATTCAAAGAAATGTAAATTCAAATCAAAACCGAGATTGTTTTCAACCTATTAAATTAGAAAGGATTTCTTTTTTAAAGTTAGTACATATTGCTGGAAAAGGTGTGGTACCAGGGGCACCCCGTGTTCTTCCAATGGGAGATGTTTGATGTGGAAAGGAATCTCAAGAATGGGAAACTGTCAGTGACATTAGTGCTGAGTTGGTCATCTCCAACCATCAGGTATGGGGCCCAGTCCACATATTCCCTTAAATTACCCTTTCTTGTTGGGGGATTGAGTTTGGTATCTCGTACTCTAAACAAGACTTTATCTGCACATTTAAGAAGAGGGCTATGCCCTAGAATAAAGTTTTAGAATACCTTTACATGATCTGCAAGTGGGGGACTCTGGGGCCCATTGTGTGTGTTCTTTGAACTCCCACAGATCAGTCAAGGCAATCCCATCCGCCGGAGAGGAATGGCTGGAGGAGTCTCTTCATGAACTGATTCAGCAAATGTTCATTGAGCACCTAGTATGTGCCAGGCTTACAGGACACCATCTGGGGTAGGGGCCACATAGAAATCTTTACCCCAAAGATCACGAGGGAGGCTGGAAAAGGAGAGGAGATGGAAGGGACGGTGAGGGGGACAAGAACCGGCTAAATGTCACCTCTTCTCCCAGTCCCACTCCCTTCTCCTGCTAGTTCTGGGGCTTGTCAGACTTGGCCATGCCCCGGAGCCTCAGGTGTTCTTGTTGGAACACCAGGAACTTCCTAGAGCTGAGGTCTTCAACCTGGGCCCACCCCCAGAGAGGCTGATCTCATAGGTCTGATATGGGCGTAGCCATAGTGTTTTTAAAAAGCATCCTGGGTATTTCAAATTTGCAGCCTGGGTTGAGAACTACCAAGAACATGGAAAGCAGGAAACTCAGTACAAGGTGGTGGCTAAGAGCACAGGCTGTGGGCCAGGCGGACGTGGTTCGAGCACCTGCTTGACTGCGTACTACCTGGCAAGACACTTCTGTTTCAGCCTTGGTCCTTTTCTCAGTAAGACAAAAACCAGAAGTCTGTCCCATGCTGTCATCGTGAAGATTAAATGAGGCAACGCGTGGAAAGTGCTCGGCAGGGCTGGGTGCCGTTCACGATTATGGTTATTACTGGTCAGTCAGATACCATCGGACGCTAAGTCCAGCAGGAGCAAGGGGCACTGGGCTCTGGAGTTTTCTGAAAAGTACAAAGGAGGAGAACTCTCAATTGAAACAGCCCTGGCCATCAGCTTGATTTTTTCCCTGTGAATTGGGAGCAGATCCCCGTGGATCCTAATTGAGCTCCAGGAATTCTTGTCCCAGCTGACTGTGCGGACAGGGAAACAATGTGATTCCAGCCCAAGAGTCATCAGCGTAGGAAGGGATGGCGCTGAACAGCATCAGAACTCAGCGGGCTTTGCAACGCCGGGATTTACCAGCCACACTTACGTGAAGACAGCAGTTAAGAGCCCAAGCTTAGGGCCCTCAGACCTCATTCTACCGGACGCCACCACTTACGACCTGTGTGACCTTGGGCCAGTGACTTCACCTCTCTGAGCTTCATCAGTTT
This sequence comes from Propithecus coquereli, assembly GCF_000956105.1. Lineage (NCBI taxonomy): Eukaryota > Metazoa > Chordata > Mammalia > Primates > Indriidae > Propithecus > Propithecus coquereli. Next base: position 600,175 of record NW_012150408.1, read on the forward strand.
CCTTGTCTCTAGCATGGGAATAAAACTGGTTCCTACCACACTGGCTTTGGGGAGGATGAAGTGGGAAGATGCTGGCCAGGTTTTGAGCACAGGATCTGGCATCTGCTAAGGCCTGGACGCACAGCCGCCACGTGGGCCTCCTCCCAGACAGGAATGGGCTTCCCACAGCAGTCTGACCCTCTCAGGGCGCTCACCGCCCCCCACGGGCCTGGGAGTGTAACCGCTGGTGTGGGTGTCTCGGCCAGTGCCAGGAGCTGCTGCTCCCAATTCCTCAGGGCACTTGGTTTGCTGTGCCACATTGGGCCGCTGCGTGGGGAGTATGTGTGAAACTGCACTGACCCCTTTCCTTTCACAGATAAGAAATCGAGGCTCCCAGAAGGTCGATGACAGAGGTCGTGAGGTCGCACACTCAGTGGGTATTAGAGCCGTGGTCTCTTCCCTTCGAGCTGGCCAACTTTCAAAGGGGCCCCATATCTGGAGGGGGGATCTCCAACTGCCTCCTTGGGCAGTGAACTTTAGTGGGGGGTTGAGGAGGAAAAGGAGATTGCAGACACCCCTGGCGACTCCCGCCAGAGGTGGGTAAGGCTTCGCAGGTGGCTGGAGGACCAGGGTGAGCGAGGGAAGGGGGAGGGATTATTACGGGCAGGGTGACTCATCTGTGCCAACAGGCTGGTGAGACATAGAGAAACCTCGGGTACAGGAAGATGAAATGGGAGAACATATTTGAAAGTTCTTTGAAAACAGTAAATCAACCTAAGAGCAGGGGCTCTGGCTTCCAAGAGAGCTGGATTCAAAGCCTGCTTCTGGAACTTACCTGGGACCTCGGGCAAGTGGCTTAACCTCTGGGGGCTTCTGTTGGCTCATCCGAAAGGTGGGGGTGGTAGCAGTAGCTGCCTTAGCGGGGAGCTCTGAGGATTAAATCACATAATGGAGACTGTGTAGCACAGCACCGGGCACATGGCAATGCATGTGAGAGGAGGAGGAAGTTGGGCTCCCAGCCCAGGCTTGCCTCCCTCACTGTATCTTCCTAACCATTCTGACCCACCTGCAGCCTTGCCTGCTCCCCTAGACGGGAAAGCCCTCTCCCTTCTCTGCACTCTCATGACACTTTAGCTGAGCCTCTCCCACGGCTCGTGTCAGGCAGGAGCCATCGGCCGCCTCCAATGGCCTGGGGGTCTGCTGGGTAGGGCCTGGGTCTCCTCCATCTCTGTGCCCAATGAGCCTTGACCCTCTCCAAAGAGTCCTCAGTAAACACTTGTCGAACAACCAGAAGGCAGAAACAGCAGCTAGGTGGTAGATTTCTTGGTTTGCTACCAGAAAGGAATATGTCATTTGAACTAATGAAGTACAGAGGAGAGAGGAACTTGCAAATACATTTTTAAAAATTCTACCAAGTTCTTAGGATTAGTACTATTGAGTTCATATCTTTTTATGAATAGAGTTTCCTGCTTGTTGTTTTCAGGCTGTCGTATGGATTAATGAATGAGGACTTCCCATATAACCCACAGGATGATAAATCCACCTGGAATGTTTGTGCAAGAGCTGGCAGGGAAAGTTGGCATAATTGTAGAAAGCACTATGACCAGCCCTCCACGAAGGCCAAAACAGACAAAGAGAAAAGCATCCACTCTCAAAGACCAGAGGACTGGAGAGCTTGCGCGTACGCGCCCTCGTGTGCCGCAGGTTGCTCATCTGTGAAACGGGGGAGGCAGAGCCGCCCTCACAAGGACATTGAGGGGTCTGACGATGACAATGTGCGCAGCGCCTGGTGGGGGTAGGTGCTCCATAACTCCGGCTGCTGTTACCGTTACCACTTGGCAATGACATGGGTTTCATTTTTAGACTAATTATGTGAAGTTGACAATGAGTTTATATAATAAAATGACCTATATCTCTCTCTAAGCGTGAACCCAGTCCTATGTCTTTTAAATAGATAAACAATTCAAAATCAACATTTTGATTGTGAGTCTTCCTATTAAATGGGAGATAGAGTGGGGGAGTCAAAGAAGAATCTGGCAGGGCAGGAGCTTGGGGAGCTAAATGCGGGGCTGCTGGGATTTTTTTAAATAAGAAAGTTCAGGAACTACTTCAAATAGGCAATGAACCTATGCTTTATCCATTATTGCTGCCCCCAAACCAACCGACCAACCAAACAACTGAGAAATAAAACCACTCATCTTCTAAATATTCACTGAGCTGATAAGAATTTCCTTCCTCCTTTCCTTCCTGCCTCCCTTCCTAGTGGTGTTAAATCGCTCTTCTGCAGCCTCCTTTCTGTCTGGTCATTTCCCCAATCTAACTCTTCCTGTTCTCAGGATAGAAAGTCTCCTAGTGCTCCTCTGCCCCTCCTTGCCTGTTGGTCACAGGGCAAATACCCTGCTCCTCTGTGCCCCTTATCGGAGCCGGTGCAGCACCAACAGCCCAGGTCTGGCTGTCCGACGCTTGGGCATGCCCGGTTTCCTCCCTGCTGCCACCTTTTACAGTGTGGCAGGAGCAGGTGACACTTTGCCTTTTTGACCCTGGTGAGGCCACATGTCAGTTTGGACTGGAGTTCCAATCCCCACTCCACCGCCTACCACTGGGTGGCCTTGAGCAAGGTATGCAACCATCCAACTGGGGTAACTGTAGAACTTCCCCTTTAGGTTAGGCGAAGATTAAATGAGATGCTATATGAAGGGTTTACTCTTGGGCGGGCACACACTAAGTGCTCCATAAATATTGTCTACTTTAGCTATTATGCAAAAGAGCGTGCAATAGCACATCAGACAAGTCTCACGCTGACTGTGAGCCCAATCCCAGGGTCCACTCTGCCAGTTCAGCCATGAGCCAGCCCTATGGGCCAGTGTAGTGTCCTCTCATTGTGTAACACCCATGAAAGTACTGGGTATAGTGGCTTCTAGAGAGGCTCAGGCCAGACCAGGGCCTTGACCCTCCTGCCCCGGGCTTCCAGGGGGTGCCCTGCCTTGGCACAAGGGTGAACACATCAAGCCAATCAGGTTGCGTAAATAAGTAAATCCCGTGTGCCCTGACAGAGGATTGGAGAAACGTAGCCAGCCCGAAGGCAGAGATAACATGCTGTTTTCAAACACCACCAGCCAGACAAGCTCCCACAGCCTGGTTCAATCTGCAGATTGCCAATTACGGGACGACTCTGGCCGCAAGACTGCTGGAATCAGGTTGAATAATGATTACCATCAATCACTATTTATTTCTTTATTCATTTATTTCCATAACAGCTTTATTGAGATATAATTCACACATCAATTCACCCTTTCAACGTGTTCAATTGGATGATTTTTAGTATACAGGTAATCACAGTTTTGCAACCATCACCACAGCCAATTTTAGAATATTTTTAGCACCCCAAAAAGAAATCCTCTACTCCTTGATACTCTTCCCCCCTACCCCTTCCCTCCAGCTGCAGGCACCCCTAATCTAATTTCCATCTATTGATTTGCCTGTTCTTGACATTCTCTATAGATGGATTCACACACTATATGGTCTTTTGTATCTGGCTTCTTTCACTTAGCATGTTTTCAAGGTTCATCTATGTCAAAGCATGTGTCAGCATTTCATTCCTTTTTGTGGCTAAGTATCATTCCATCGTATGGACAGACCACATTTTGCTTATCCATGCACCTGCTCATGGACACTTAGGTTGTTTCGACATTTTGGCGATCATGAATAATGCTGCTATGAACATTTATGTACAGGTCTCTGTGTGGATGTATGTTCTCATTTCACTTTTGAAAGTACTTAGAAGTGGAATTTCTAGGTCATATGGTAAAGTGTATATTTAACTTAATGACAAACTGCCGAAGTGTTTTCCCGAGTGGCTGTATACCATTTTGCAATCCCATCAGCAGGGTATGAGAGTTCTAGTTGCTCCACGTCCTCACCAACACTTGCTATGGTCGGTCTTTTTCGTTTTAGCTATTCTGATGGAGGCATGGTGGGGCCTAGCAGTTTTCATTTGCATTTCCGTGTTGCAAAATACCTGTCCCCACTCTCAACCACCACACTCTGCTAGCGAGCCCTGCATCGGACCCAGGCTGAGGAATAGACAGTGTCGGCCCTGGAGGGATCCACAGTTGGCGTCTGGGGGCCTCAGTTGCCGTGTTAGCCTCCGTTTCAAAGACTTGTCTTTGCAGATCCCTCAGAGTGAAGAGAGGAGAGTAGGTGTCCATAGTGGAAAATCAGGGAAAGGAAAGAAAGAGCTTGGACGGTTGGGAGGGGAGTGGGGCGGGGCAAAGCCAGGCGCTTACTTAGCAATTTGCAGGTTGGCTGCCTTTGTTTTTTCAGCACATTGGAATCTCCTGGCTACTAGTCTTTTATTTCCTTTAATTAGCCTTCCCCACTTATGATGAGGGGTCAAGCTCTCTAGGAAGTGCTCCAGACGACTCTGCCCAACAGACAGACATCCCAGTGATCTCCAAGTCCACTCCTTAGGGCTAAAATGCATCCTATTTCCCATCCCCAGACCTGACTTAGGACAAAACAGTTCCACTTCTGGTGCTTTGACTTTTCATTCCCTGCTATGCTAAATAAGCATGTTATTTACAAAATATCTCTATCGCCTAGAAAATATCTCCCTGGGAAGAATTAAACAGTTACACATTAAAACCTTTTAAAAATGCAGGCATGCAACAGCTGGCATTAGTGCACCAGCCGCTGCGGTGTCTTTGGTAGAAAAACAAGTTACTGAAGCTTACAGGCAAAGTTGGCTCCCTTGACAGACACTTGGTTGTAAAGCCGGGCACATCAGAAATTCCCTAAACGGCGACAACTCATGCAGACGCCACTTTGGGGAGGGAAGTTTCCTAAATGTGGTGAAGACATTTTAAAAGTTTGAAGCAAAATACTCAGAATTTGATGGAACATGAACACCAGAAACAGAGAAATCACAGAGGCCAGTGTTTTCAGGTTTAAATGACCCTCTGACAACCATGATCTAATCCTGGAAGGGTAGTTACTTTCTCACTTTCTAGACATAGGAGACACTCCAAATGTGAGCTTCTGACTCCCTGTCTGCACCCCTTTCTCCAGGTCCACGCGCCTTGCCTTGGTGGTATTGTCGTTGTCGTTTAAAGAGATGGGGACTTGCGATGCTGCCCAGGCTAGAATACAGTGGCTGTTCACAGGCGCGGTCCTATTGCTGATCGGTGTGGGAGTTTCTACCTGCTCCATTTCCAACATGGGCCGGTTCATCTCTCCTTAGGCAATCTGGTGGTCCCCTTGTTCCCAAGAGGTCACCATACTGATGCTGAATTTAGTATGAATGCACGATCTACATAGTGCACTACAGCCCAGAACTCCCGGGCCCAGGCAATCCTCCCACCTCAGCATCCTGAGTAGCTGGGACTACAGGCATGTGCCACTGTGCCCAGCTTGCCTTGGGTTCGAAGGAAATTCTGGCCACCAAATAATATTTGATACTAAAGAAGATTTTAAAGAAAAACCAGGAGAGACTTGGTCATTGCCCATCCTGCAGCTGAGACAGGTCCAAAGGAGCTCAGCACGAGATCTGCAAACGCGTCCTCCTGCTCTCTCTCAAAAGGCTCATCTACCATGAACAAATTAGTCCGCGAAGCTTAGATACCCTGGGCGGAGCACTGGGGATCTCGTGATAAATCAGACACAATCCCTAACCTGTTAAGCTCATGGTCCAGGGCAGGAGACAGATACAGAAAGACATAAGTTGGTGGGGCTGGGCGTCTTGGCTCACGCCTTCAAACCTAGCAATCTGGGAGGCTGAGGCAGGAGGATTGCTCAAGGTCAGGAGCTCAAGACCAGCCTGAGCAAGAGTGAGACCCCGCCTCTACTAAAAATAGAAAGAAATTAGTGGGACAACTAAAAAATACAGAAAAAATTAGCCAGGCATGATGGTGCATGCCTGTAGTCCCAGCTACTTGGGAGGCTGAGGCAGGAGGATTGCTTGAGCCCAGGAGTTTGAGATTGCTGTGAGTGCCTGACGCCACGGCACTCTAGCCCAGGCAATAGAGCGAGACTCTGTCTCAAAAAAAAAAAACCAAACCAAAAAAAAAAAATTAAGAAAAAATAAGTTGGCGGGATAGGTGTTATGACAGAGAGAAGGGTGGGGCACTCTGGAAGCGCAGGGGAGAAAGCAACTCTTTGGAGCATGGTTCAGGTCTGTCTTCACAGAAAAGAGGATATTTGATTTGGGCTTTGAAGGATGAATAGAAGTTTGTTGAAAGATAACAGAAGGAACAACCTACCAATCAGAAGAGCATGCATGAGGCTTCAAGATGTGAAACGATGGCAGGTTCAGGAAGCTGCGGGTCCTTGGATCAGTCCGGAGCAGGGCGTGGTGAGAGAAATGGTGGGAGGAAGGCTGGCGAGCTCAGAAGAGGCCAGACCCCAAAGACTCTTGAGGGCCAAGCTAAGGAGTTTAGGCCTAAACTACTGAAGGGTTTGGAGCAGGGCAGGGACCTGCTCTGAGTATGTTCTTGAGAGAGCACCCTGGCCACCACGAGAGGGAATGGATGGAGAGAGCAAGGCTGGGCGCGATTACATGGCACCCTCAGTCAGTGCCAGGCATGGCCCATGGATGTGCAAAGTGCCAGCACCGTGCCTGGTACCTGGGCTTGGAAGTCAGCTGGCAGCACTTCCAACAGAAGCTGGAGCCTGCTTGTTGCTCCACTGACAGCCTCCTCCCAGTGCCACCCAGCTCAATCCCCAGCAACCAGAAGGCGGACATTGACCCTCCTCCCTCTCAGGGCAGATCCTGGGACACTACGAATCATCCTGGTCCAGGTTAGGAAAATGCCAGTGCTCTACGGGGCTTGCAATGGCCCCACTAGGCCAGCCACCATCTCCTTGGTCCCCAAGTTCCTCACAACCAGTCCTAAGCCTGGCTGACAACCCGGCTCCCCTTACAGCCATATAGCACTCTGGAAGGCAGGCTGGCTGGGGCTTGTTAGACCCTTTGCTTTTTCGGAGAAGGAAATGAGGAAATCGAGGTACCAAGAGGTGCCCGGGCTTGCCCAAGCTTGCCCAAGCTCCCAGGATTAAGACAGGATCTTTGGATTCCCAGGTCATTGTTCCAGGCTGCTCCTCACAGAGGGTCAAATGTTGCACACACATTTTCTTACTTCCAGTTCTCATGACTATTCCCATTTTGCAGATGAGGAAACTGAGGCTCCAAATATGTGGATTACATGTAGTCAAAGGCCTGTCCTGGCTAGGCGCGGTGGCTCACGCCTATAATCCTAGCTCTCTGGGAGGCTGAGGCAGGCGGATTGTTTGAGCTCAGGAGTTCGAAACCAGCCTGAGCAAGAGCGAGACCCCGTCTCTACTAAAAATAGAAAGAAATTAATTGGACAACTAAAAATATATAGAAAAAATTAGCCGGGCATGGTGGCGCATGCCTGTAGTCCCAGCTACTTGGGAGGCTGAGGCAGGAGGATTGCTTGAGCCCAGGAGTTTGAGGTTGCTGTGAGCGAGGATGACGCCATGGCACTCTAGCCTGGGCAACACAGTGAGACTCTGTCTCAAAAAAAAAAAAAAAAAAGGCCTGTCCTGATGCCTCGTGGACGCACCAAGTTGCCTCCTACGTCCGAAAACAGACTTGGATCAAAATCTCTTTATACACTGGCAACAGTCAAGCCTGCTTTGCTAAGCAAGAACTGATGAGGACACAGGCCTCTGGAGACAGCAATATTTTCCCTATTGACATGGCAAGTGGCTTGCAAAACCCCGTGGTATTAAGAGGGGCTTTTGCAACAGAGCTATTGTGACAAGGCAAAGAGACCACAATGCTCTGGGACTTTTTCTTTTTTAATCATTTTTTTCCCTTTTTTTGGACAAATAATTCAGATCCCAAGCCAGCATCAGAGCAGCCAAGGCAAGTTGCCCTTCCCCCCAGTGGCAGCCACTTCCTCCCGGGCCTAGGACCGGGCCCAGGCTGCTACCTCCCTGGCAGCCTCTCTCTGCGCCAGGTAGCCTGGGTTTGTTCTGTGGATGGGTCTGTTGTGAGTCAATATGATAATGTTTCCTGTGAGAACTTTATTTCCCTGTATTGTTTGCAAAGTCTGTGTGTGTCTGAGCACGTACTCCTAGTCAGTTTGCTGTGAGTTTGCTGTGCCCTGGTGTGCAGGACACCTCTGGGGAGTGGGGGCAGTAGGGGATCGAGGAGGCCAGACTCAGGTTGTCCCTGTCCCCTCTGGTGGCAGGGAGAGGATGGGGTGACTTACACGCTCAGGCCTCACCTCCCGCCATTGGTGGGCTGGGTCTCCGCCTGCCGAAGCCACTTAACTTGGTCATCTCCAGCTGGGAAGGGCTCCCTGGGGGCCGCGGGCTGCACCGGCTGCATCCACTCAGGGCCCTCTGGGGACACCCTGGATGCTTCTATCTGGGAAGGGCAGGAGTGCACCCTCTCTTTCTGCCCCTCGATTTGCAGATGGGGAAATCCAGAGAGGTTACATGGCTTGTCTAAGCTAAAACAAGTCAGGAGGCATGTGGTATAGCAGGAAGGCAGGGTCTCTGGAGTTAGCTGGTCCTGGGTTCAAATCCTGACTTTGCCACTTGTCACTTGGCAAGTCACTTTGTCAGCCTCAGTTGCTTCAACTGTAAAATGGGTTAATGATAGTCACCTCGCAGACCAGCTGTGAGCATCTGATCAGCAGACATATAGCATGTGCCACAGAAGGTGTTTGGAGAGTATTCACTCTTCCCCCATTTTCTTAGATCAAGGTTGGAGCTGGACTTGCAGGCAAACGCTGCACGATGAGCGCCATTGGGGCTGCAGAGCCAGCAGCACGTCTTGTGCGGAGCTGTCCTCCTTGGGGACCATTTAATCAAAGCCACTGGGCTCTTGAAGTTTCCAGAATAGAGAGGAAATGGCCCTGGTGCTAAGAGATGGCTATCAGTATTAGTCAGTAGCTTAGCCCAGAGTTTTAAAAGAAGAAGAAAGAAAAGAGAAGAAACTTAAAGTGCCCCTCCACCTCCCACAGCGTTCTTCTGGGCTTCCTAGCCTACCGCTCACTTCCTCCCCGCCCCCACGTCAGGCTCAGCCATGGCCCTGCACTCCTGCTTCTGACCTTACCCGGCTTTGTGGCATCTCTGTTATTTCTTTGGACTTTCGTTTACATCTCCTGCTGCTGTGGAACTTTCCAGTGAGTAGAGGACACTGGTTGTTTTGATGTGTCCAGCATTTATTTCTCCTTCTTCTAAAATCAGAGCCCAGCCTAGGGTTTGAGACCCCCTCCCCACGAGGCGCAGTCTTTACAGGACGATCAACAGAGGCCCCCAACTATTTTTGGCCAAAGGAGAGCATCTGACCCAAGCCAAGCCAGTCTGAATCTCCAGGGGACTAACGCATCATCCATAGAGGTTTCCCAAAGAAATGACCAGGTCTGCAGCCAGGGGAGCTGCCTTTGATGCCCCTTTCCATGGCGTGACTCGCAAGCCCTGTCCCTCGTACCTTCTCGATAAATTGTGTTCTCTCTGCAGTTACAGTTGGTGCATGTTGTTTGCAAGCAGCACATCCTAAGTAATACACGGTGTGCACCTATATACACACGTAGGTATCCTGCCCCTCAACTTGTCTCAAGGGCAGGGACTGAGCCATTTATTCGCTTGCTCATTCATTTATTCAACAAACCATTACCAAGTGCCAGGTCTGTGCTGGAAGTTGGCGGGACTCAGAAAGAAACTGTGGCGCCTGCTCCAAGCAGCCCAAGTCTAGTGTCCCTCGTAAAAACTGTGCTAGTTCGTCCTTCGGCCCTTCATTCACTCATTCGCGGTGAGCACCAGGCACTCTGCTGGGCTGGGCTGCCAACGAAGGACAGAATCCCTGCCCACACGGAATCCTTAACAATGTGCACAACGTAGGTGTTAAAGATGAACTCCGAATCCCAGAGGGTCAGAGTCTGAGGGCTGGCCTGCAATCACACAGCCCGGCGGTTTCCACACCGTCCTGTGGGGTCCTGAGGGTTGAATGCTGGTGTTTCATAAAACATTCTACTTTTGTAAAACAGCGTTATTGAGGTATAATTTACGAACCATAAAATTCACCCGTTGTAAGTGAACAATTCGAGTTTTAGGAAATACATGGAGTTGTGCAACCACCACCACAATCCAATTTTAGAACATTTCCACTGCCCTGCAGAGTTCCCTCGTGCCTGTTTGCAGTCAATCTTTGCTTGAAGTATTCTAGTTTTTAAAAAGAAGAACAAAATTTGAGAACCAGTGACTTACTATTTTAAACCACTTATTCTACAGATGAGGAAACTGAGGCCCAGAGAGGAGCAAGGGCCTGCTGAGGACAGCGGGGCGTCAGCAGCAGTGCTGAGATCCAACCCCGGAGCAGACCGATGTCTCTCTCACGGGAGGCAGTGCTGGAGTCACGCGGCGTCAGTTCCAGTCGTGGCTTCGCAATTATTATATAAGCTGTGTGACCACAGACACGTTGTCTAACCTCTCTGGGCCTCAGTTCCTTTCCCAGCAAGTGTGGAGGAGCGCAGTCCCTGTCCCAGAGGGCCGGCGTGTGGCCCCGGGACGACACACGGAAGGCCGGCCGCTAACGAGCATTTCACCATATGGCCGTTTCCCCGTTTGCCCTCGGAAATTTGGAAGCAACAAAGACAGTGATTAAACGAAACCAGCCCTGGCCCCGGATGGAAACGCAGGCACAGAGGCAGCTTTCTAAGAACGTGGCGCAACATCCCACCCTGGGGCGACTGCCGGGGGCTTGCTCGAGCCTCCGACCGGTCGGGCTGCTCCTTCCTCCCCACCGTCAGCGTTGCCCAACGGGCCCGCAGGGACGCATGTCATCAACGGCCCAGGAGCCTGGCGGTCTTCCCACCCCCACCCAGAGGGGCCAGATGTGACTCCTGACAGTTGGGAGGGCTCGGGCGCCGTCTCCCGCCACCCACGAGGCATCCGTGCTTCATGGAGCAGGGCGGGGCGGGGCGCCCCTGAAGGAAGGAAGGCGACTCACCACCATGCCGTCTGCTTCCATGTGTCATCTCTGCCAGCCTGACCAGGGAGGGTATTAACGCCATGCCTGCCTGGCAGTTGAGGAAACTGAAATTCAGACGAAGAGGGTGATTTGCCCAGGTAGGGGGCTCCGAGGTGGACCAAGAAAAACTAGAAACGAGAGGCCAGAGGTGAGGCTATGTCTCGGTAGGTAATGTGGCCTCCGAGAAGCAGCGTGACTTTCTTTTTAAGCACACACATTAGACATGTTTTAGACACGCTGGGAAGAGTTCTGTCTTTGAAACAAAGCAAATACGACCTTGAGCAAACTTGCTGAGACTGTGGGGGAAAGGACTGCCCGGTTTGCTAGGCTGTCCTAGTGATCAGAGATGCCGCCCGGGGACGAGGTATTTACCAGGCTCCTCCTGAGTGCGGGGTGGCGAGAATGCCTAGATAAAGCCACACACCTAACCCCAAGAGCTTCCCAGTCTATGGCGTGGACGGACGAAATCCTACAGTAACCTAAGTTTGACCTTGATGAGGATTAGAATCGCAGTGACAGTGGAGGCCTGAGGAAGGAGGGAAGGTTTGGCCTTGAAGGGCAACCTGACCGTTGTCAGCCTGACAAGGCTTTGTGGCCCTGTGTAGCTCAGATGGGAAGGAGCAAGGCTGGAAAGGCCGGCTGATATCAGATCATGAGGGCCTTGAAAGAAGGGGCATTTTAACTTTATCATGCTGGTCACAGGGAGCCATGGGAGGTGTTTGAGCAATGGAATGACATGACCAGAGGGGCCTTTAGGAAGCCTGATCTGGTGGCAGTTATGCTTGAGTCAACACGGAAAATGGGAGAGACCCGCCTTTAGGCCCTACTATGCGTTAGGCACCTGCTGAATTTAGAAATTAATGTGTTGTTTTAATGGGACTCATTCATTGTATCACTAATGTGAATAAATGCGCAATGAGCACGAACAAAAAAAGTGATAGATGCAGTTCCTCCCCCTGCCCCAATTCCCCCGTTCCCCCATCTGGCTGTCTGAGCTAGCTCGAATTATGCTCCAGTGAAACCAGATAAGTCAGGTGAAGCCAGAGGTGGGGCAGGAGCACTGCGAAGGCCCCTCTGTTGCTGCTGGAGTCACGGGGGCAGCCAGAGCCAGGTGGTCCACCTTTATTCCAAGACCAGACACTCTGAGACCCCCTACCTCGGGCCCCCTCGCACAGGTGTTGTTGCCACTAACCGGGAAAGCAGCTGTCAGCCTTGCGCTTCCCTCGCTGCAGCTGCAGAAAATGACGCCGACGCATTTCCTGGGCTTTCGCCGTCGTGCCATTGGAGCCATAAACACCGGGTCTACCCTTATGCTCAGGCCAATGCTTGCTGCTCTGGCCCACAGACGTGTTCTGTGAGGGAACCTCCGTGCTGTACCTGTGGAGATACGGTTTGCGGGGCAGACGTCCAGTGCCCAACTTCGCACCTCTCAGTCGACAGTTGTTCCTGCCCAGCCCCCAGCTGCCTTTGTCCCAGACACCACAAAGGGCACACGCGGCCCTGCGCCCACTGTGCTTGAGGCTCAGGCCCAAAGACCACCCAAGCCCAGCTCAGGCAGCAGTGGCCGGAGTTACCCTAAGATCCTCCATTCTGCACCCTAAGAGGTCAAAGGAGAGCAAGGCCACCGAGGGCCGGGCAATGACCTTGGAAGTGAACCGAGAAGGACAAAGAGAAGAACTTAGGTAGGAGAGAAAATATTATTATTAATCGAGGGAATGGAAAACAGTGACCAAATAGTGTGATTGTATTTTTGTTTAGCGTAGGTGTACGTTCTCGGCAGGATAATCTGTTGGCATATTAATTTCTGCCTTGTGCTTGTGAATGTAAGAGATTCAGGAAAGAGGGGCATCACCTCCCCTGCAAATCAGCTTTGCTCCAGAGAATTTTACCTCCTCGCAAGGCCTGTGTTCCCATAGGTGACGGAGCTGGACTGTTCTGGATGAAGAGGGGCTCCGGGGTTAGCAGGAAGAGAACTGAGAAAGAAAGGGCTGTGTCTGGGGAGACTAGAGGTGCCTGGGAGGTGGCCTGGAACTGAGCTGCCCCGTGGGCTGGATGAGGTGGGGGAGGGACCCCTCCCACGCTGGCTTGACCTTCAGGGGTAGAGCGGCCAGTGAGTACTGCACAAGCTGCCACGAGAGAGTGAACACTGCAAAGCCCCCTGCAACTTTCTAGACTGCTCCACCCTGAAAACATACTTATCTGATTTAGAAAGAAAGTCTACTCAAGAGTTCAGTGGAACAATTTCGTACCCTGTTATATAGGTGTAGAAAAGTCGACTGAAAAAGAAACTGCCACAAAACACTCACAGTGGTGGTTGTGTTTATTTTTGTCATTGTGTTGTCTGCCCATGGTTCGCACTTTGTCTATAATGAACAGGAATCATTTTTCTCATAAAAACTTTTTCAAGAGGAGGAAGCAGGTTTCCAAACAGCATTTTGGTTAAAAAATTGGTAAATGTACACAACACTGGACAAAAAGCTTGGGGCATATTAACCACACTTGTCTCTTGGTGCTCAGGTCACAGTTGGTTCTTAATTTCTCATTTTCCTTCTGAAATGAATTCATTTGAAACAAGTAGAGAATTTCATTCTCTAATTGACTATAGCTTTTTCTACAATAAGATAAATTATACAGCAAAAAAAAAATAAATGAAATATTTTCAAAAGAGGAGGTAAGGAACCCCTCCCCCTGCCCCCAAACACAGAGAAAGAAGGACATTGGGCTGGGAGGATGGTCTAAGCAAAGGCCTGGAGGTGACATTTCAGTGAGCCTGGGTTGAGTTGAGGACAGTCCGGATGGGTGCCTGTGTTGAGCAACGTTTGGCCGGGCAGGGAGAGTGGGACCAGATTTCAAAAACTGTCCCTCAAATCCTTATCCATCCCAGCATGAGCGTTTGCAACCAGCTTTTGTGAAAGAGCCCTTATCTACTCATGCAAGGCCCACAGCCCCGAGGCCCCAGGAGGGATGGGGGCCTCTCACTGAGCTTGAGCCTTCATTATGATTATTCATTCAACAGGCATTTCTTGGGGCCCTGCTGTGCTGGCCTCTGGGATGTGGAGATGAATGTGATAGGGTTGGTGGAAGCAGCATGAGCTTCTTCAGACACACATGGATTAGAGTCCCAGGTCCACCTCTTCATGGCTATGCAGCCTTTGGCAAGTTACTCAACCTCTCTGAGCTTCAGCTCATTTCTCTGTGAGAATGATGAGAATGAGACCTCCCCTCCAGGGGGCTGTCACCTGGGTTAAGTGGAGTGGCACAGGCAAAGCCCCCAGCCTGAGACTGACTGGCACGTCGATGCTCAATAGAGGTCTAGGTTCTGCTGGGCCTCCTGCAACGTTCCTGCCTTCAGAGCTGGAGGGGAGACGCAGGTGTAAAACACTAGCATGCTCACACGGTAGTAATACTCTCCAGGGATTAGGGGGATGGGGAGGTAAGCTCACAACTAACGGAGGTGGTGAGCACTGTAGAGGGGAAGGGCATGCCTCTAACCCTCGCTTGGGTGAGGCAAAGACATAAAATTTAACCAAAATGTTTGTACCCTCATAATACCCTGAAACTAAAATATATATATATATATATATATATTTACACAACAAGAGTCACAATGATGGAAATAATGATGATGCTACCACTTATCAAGCATTTGTTTGTGGCAATTCCTGTGCTCAGAGCTTGAACAGCATTTCATAACCCTGAGAGGACGGGGTCACTATTCCTGTTTTACAGAGAAGGATGTCGAGGGTCAAAGAGGCCAAGCAATTTGTCCAGGGCCACACAGCTAGTAAGTGGCAGAGGTGGGACGCGACCCTAGATCTGTCTTGCTCTTGGCCATGAACCTATATTCTCCAATCTGATAAATGCCAGCACGGAGATCTGCCCAGGGTGTCGCTGGGCCTTGGAGTTTGCCAGGCTCCGTGTTAAGCAGATCAAAGGGTTCACAAGATGGTCATTGTGCCCATAGGGGGCTCCCAGGCTCACGTGGCACTTGAGGTCCTGGACACAGCCCCTGCTCCCCCACCTCACCTTTCAGGATGGCGGCCTAGGTTGATTACAACCACCATTCGTACATTAACTAGCTAGATTTAGCCACTCCACAAGGTATATACATTTCAAAACATCATGGCGTATGTAATAAATATATAATATACAATTTCACTTGTCAATTAAAAACATAAAATATGCTGGTCCAAGTTCAGTGAGGTTCGCAACTCATTGATTATGACTAGTTACAGATTTCTTTGTTTCTTCTCCGCTCCCACCAAGTCACTTGATTAGCCTTAAAAAATAAATAAATAAAATAAAATGTTAAAAAAAAAAAGCCCCATTTGATCAACAAGTATTTACCAAGAGTTTCCAACAGGCCCTCCAGAGGTGTCTGGGACAGAGACATTCTCGTTCCTACGCCAAGTATGAGGAAACTGAGACTCACGCAGGTCTGGGCCCTCGCCCGAAGCCACAGAGCTTGCAAGTGGCAGATCAGGACTTGAACACAGGTCTGTCAGGCAGCTAATGCCCCATGCTAACCCCCTGGGCTACCCTGCAAGTCCAGACGGTCACTTCAATAGGGACCCTGTTGTAAACACGGAACAAAGCAACGGCCTCCTGCCCAACTGCACATCCTGGGAACAGGAAGCCCTGTCCTTATAGTGGAGGTGGCCGAGTGTGGTGCAGAGTGGCACTTAACAACTCTGTGAGCTTGGGTGTGTCATGTCTACTCTCTGGCCTCAGTTTCCTCATCTATAAGAGGGAGCGATGACACCCCCATCCCAAAAATGTTGTGAACATACAAAATAATGTATATTCAATGCCCTGTCTCATGGCAGCCACTCCATGGATACCCAACAAAAGCTTGTTGTGTTTGTATCTAAGGAGCCCAGCGCTGTTTATCAGAGCCTCTGACTAGCAAACCCTTGACCCAAACCGTTGCACAACACTGGTCCTGATCATATGAGCCTTTGCGCCAGAGCTTGGGTCCCCTGAGTCCCCAAGGCCTGATCCTGAGATGTTGAGGCTCCATGCGTGTGGCAATAATTGCCTCACATGGCGGCCACTCTTCTTGCAATGGGGAGTATGGAGGCAGCCAAGAGCTCGGTGGTGTCACCTCCGGGTGCTCTGTCCCAGAGTGGGCCCGCTCTGCTTAGGGATTGCTAAATATGGCATGTGTCCTTGGCACCACTCAGGGAGCTCATGCCAGGGCTAGTGAGGGTTGGAGGGAGGTATACATGGACACGGTCCCGTAGCCCACCGCCGGCAGGGACACAGATGTCTGACCCTACCATCTCTCCCATTTGTCCACCTTCTACCCAAGAGAGACCTGTTTCAAATCCAGTTCCACCAATTCTTAGCTCTGTGACCATGGACGACTCACTTCCCTTCTCTGAGACTTAGTTTCCTCATCTGTAAAATGGGGTTTGTCATTCCTACAGTTCAGGGTTGCTGTAAAGATTAAATAACATGACGGATGTGAAGGGTCCAGCCCAAGACGTGCCCCAAAGTGGCTGCCCAGTATGTGTCAGTTTCCTGGTGACCTTGGACGGCCTCCTTTTCTCTCTGGACTTTAGTTTTCCACATCCAACATGAGACCTGATGGTCTCTAGGGGCCTTTCTAGCTCTCAGAGTCTCCAGGTTTGTCCAAAATAAAGACAATAATCTTGGGTGGCGTCAGCCACCAGAGAGCAAACAGAGGGGTGGGTCAGCTCAGTGTTGAAGAGCCACTCAGCGGGAGGCTTTGGGCAGGTCGTAGAGAGACCCAGGGATCCCTACCCTCGACTTCCAGGCAGCAAGGAGCTTCTCTCTGCAGGATCAGAACAGGGGCACAGCCGGCTCTCTGCCCACTGTGAACATATCTGGACACTCCCCTGGGCCACTTTTAGTCACTTGAGCCTTTTCAATTTATGGTCTCTTGAGTACTAGCTTGTACTGGCCTCTTCTTATTTAATCTCTGTCTCAACTTCCCCAAACCAATATAAACTCTTGGGGGAAGGGGCCGTGGACTGGGCCTTGTGCAGTTCTGGGGCACAGTCAACAGTCACCAAACACCAACTGAGCACCTGTGCAGGCCAGCTCTGTGCTCATCCTGGGGGTGGCAGCCAGCCTCCAAGAGGGCTCCCAGTGATTCCAGCCTCCTGGTGTTCACACTCTTGCAGTCCCCTCCCGCAGTGCATAGGAACGGCCTTGGTGACCAATGGGATCTTGTGGAAGGACAGAATGTGACTTCCAGGGCTAGGTCATAAGAGGCATTGCGGATTCCGCCTTGCTCTTCTGGATTACTCACTGTAGGGAACCCAGCTGCCACGCTGTGAGGACACTCAAGTAGGGAGGTCTATGTAGCAAGGAACTGAGGCCTCCTGCCAGTGGCCATGTGGACTAATCTACCAGGGCTGCTGTAACAAAATATCACACACTGGGCAGCTTAAACAACGGAAATCAATTTTGTCATACTTCTGGAAGTTGGAAGTCCAAGATCAAGGTGCCGGTGGGGCTGGTTTCTGGTGACGGTCTCTCCTTGACCTGCAGATGGCCACCTTCTCACTGTGTCCTCACAAGGCCCTTCTCTTGTGCGTCCATGCTCTGGTATTTCTTCCTCTTTTTATAAGGACACCAGCCCTATTGGATTATAACCATCTTTATGATCTCATTTAACCTTAATTACCTCCTTAATGGCCCTATCTCCAGATACAGTCACTTTGGGAGTTAGGGCTTCAACATACAAATTTTGGAGGGGTGCATTCGGTTCATAATACTGTGTGAGTGAGCCACCTTGGAAGCAGATCCCACAGCCCCACTCCAGCCTTCAGATGATGCAGCCCCAGCTGACATCCTGATGCAACCTCCTGAGACACTCAGAGACCAACCACCTCTGAATTTCTAATCTACAGACACTGTGTGAGATAATGAATGATCATCATAGTTTTCATCTACCATTTGTTATGCAGCAGTAGAATAACCGATGACCAGGGATTTAAAAGGCATATCTAGGCTGGGCACGGTGGCTCACACGTATAATCCTAGCAGTCTGGGAGGCCAAGGAAGGATGGATCCCTTGAGCTTAGGAGTTCAAGACTAGCCTGAGCAAGAGTGAGGATCCCTTGAACCAGGAGTTTGAGGTTGCAGTGAGCTATGATGATGCCACTGCACTCTCACTGGGGTAACAGAGTAAGACTCTGCCTCAAAAAAAAAAAAGGGCATATGGTTATGATTAACTGTTCATTCCCTCTTCTGAGGGACTCTTGCTGACAGCCTTTGGTGCCAACACATGATATTTTATCCTGCATGGAAGTTTTGCAACTGTGGTTTACTAACCAGCTCATTCAGGATCACCTGGGACGTTGGTCTAAAATGCAAATCGTTGGACTCCATGCAAAACCTATTTTGCAGATACCTATGGACGGGCCATGTCACATCCCTCGGCTTGCGTCTGATGTCAGCCACGGCTGCGATGGGCGGTCCGGGGTGCGCTCAGACTCACCTGCGCAGTCGGAGCCTGTCCCCAGGGAAGGGCAGCACATCTCTTCCCGTTCTGCCCCGGGGCTTTCCCCAAGGCTGTGGGAGCCTTCTCCCATCTAAACACTGTCAGGATGCCCCAGCAGGCATTGCCCTCCCCAGATCCTGGTGACTCTTCGTCACTGTGACTGGCCCTGGGCTCTGCACTATGCCTGTGGTTTCCCTACACCCTGCCCATCACTTTGTAAATAACCCCTTCATTAAACACTCTTCGAATGACCCCGTTTGAGTGTCCTGCTGTTTCCTGCTGGTATTCTGACAGCTCTCTATGTGCTCTATGCGCTGTTGTAGATGGAATAAATCCGGTTTCCCTTAGGTGACTGCGGCGGTTGCAAAGTACTTGCTCCTCCAGAAACCATTTCCTTGTCCTTTGGCCACAGCCTGGATTTTTGTTTGGAGAGGTTGTCACCTCCCCAGTGTGGTCAAGGTGGGGCCCCCACCCGTCTGCTTCAAGGATGGGCGTGTGACACACGGATAAGCCCATTGGCTTTTTGCATCTCCCAGGCACAGTGATTGGTTAGGTGGTGCATCATATGACCTTGGCTGGTCCAATCAGGTTGAAGTTCAGATATCAGCATGTGCTGCCTAAAAAACCTGGCATTTTCTGATTGGGGCCACCATGACTGGGCTAGATTTCTTGCGGGTGTCACAGCATCACCTTGGGCTGAGGTGCAGTGTGGGAAAATGGCCCCTTCCCTTCTCTGCCAGCTTACAAACTGTGTCCTTGGGCAAATTACTTAGCAATTCTGTGCCTCACTTCTTAAAAAGGGCCATAGTAATTAACAAGTGCCTCACTGGGTTCTTGTGGGAGTAAATGAGAAAACTCATGAAAAGGGTTGGAATGGAGATTTTATGAAAGCAACTCTTCCAGGCTTTACCCAGAAGCCTCTTCTGTCCTGGGACCCAGAGTGAAGTCAATGGGGCTGGGCTGGGAAGAGATTTAAGTGACAGTCTCCCGCTATGCTCGGAATCGCACCTCCCACCACTGAAGGCTCTATTACCAGATCAAGCTCCTCAAACCTAAGTCACTTGTCACTCTTTAAAAGGCTTCCAGCTGTTCACAGGACTGCCTTTGGGTGGCTCCATTCCACTGGCACCCCCAGAGGTGCCCAGCCATGTTGGAATCACCCCTCGGCCATACCCGCACAAATTGTAACCGGGACCTGATTTTCCAAGATTTGCTGCAGACAGGGCTCTCTGAAGAGGAGGGGAGCCGGGTCCTGGGAGGCGCTGGGCGGGGAGGGGCTTTGCTGCTCCGGCCGACGGGAGGGGAGCACCCCGTTTGCTGTCCTTCTCGTCTAATCTTTCCTCCAAGGCCTCCGCAGTCATTGCCGCAGAGACTGCCCCCAGCACCGTTTGCAAACAGCCGTTTGGTCCCAGTGGAGCCACAGTGAAGCAGGACAAGGAGGAGGGAGGGACCTTTCCTAGCACCACTGCCCCTCTGGCGTCTGAAATACGCCCCCATTACAGCTTCATTTCTTGAGGTTAAACCTAGCTCTATCAGATCTCCCTTTGAAAACATGCAAACATCCAATGTCCACGGGGCCATCTGGGGTCTGGATGCTGCCTCATTTCCCAGTGGAGGACTTAGTGCCTCTAGAACCAGGCTGTGCTCAGGTACAGCTTGGCGCCTTTGCCTGCACGGTTCCTTCCGCCTGGAACACTCTTCCGCAATTTCCCCACTTGAGCAACGCGGCTTAGGCGTCGCCTTCTCCACCCTCCGGGCTGAGGTCGGGCTCTCCTCTGCGTGCCCAAGGCACCCGCGCTAAGTGCCGTCGTTGTCCATGTCACTGCGGCCAGTGACCGTTGGTTTCCTTGTCTGCCTCCCTCCCTAGGAGGGGTGCATTTCTTGAAGGCAGGGCCCATGACAAGTTCACCTCAGTGTCCCCAGAACCCAGGACCTGGTATACAGTAGGTACTCAGCGTGTTCTATCTGCGTGACTGTGTGACGGCCACTGTCCTGACTCCGGCCGCCGTTACTGCTAACCTGGTATCTTAGTTTGGGCTCTCGCAGGCCGGCCCTGAGCACGGATTTCAGCGTGTTTCCGTGGCAGGCGAAGGGAGCGCCCGTGCGGGAGTCGGCGTGAGACCTGGAAGAGAAGCCAGCCCACAGAGGGCGAGTTCAAGCAGCCGCCACGTGGGAGAGCGGACCTTAAACCCATTCGAGCCACTCCGGGGTCAGTGCAGATCCGACAGCCTACGTGAGGCGCGGCGGAGCCGGGACGTTTGTGCCCCGCTACTCCCAGCCCTTGTCCAGGGTCGCTCCGGGGGAGCCTTGAGGCCCCGGTACGTCCAGTCTGCTGTGTGGGACAGCAGAAGAAACACGGGGGCGGCAGCTGGAAGGCAGGCCCGTGCGCACTCGGGCGGTAAGGCCGGGGATACGGCGAGCTCCTACACTGCGACTGCAGCCACAGGTCCCCCGAGCTGCAATCCCGACTGCCCGCTGCTTTAAGGCGGGCACTGTCTCACTCATCTTTAAGTCCCCTGCATGTAGCAACAGGGCCTGTCTCAGACGAGATGCCCGGTGAGTACTGGAAGAATGAATGAATAAGTGATTCACGCAGTGGCTGTCAAGTTAGCATATTTTTCCTCCCTGGCAGGAGAAATGAGGAGTCTGGCCATCCCTGGGAGGCCAAGTGCAGAGCTGGCGGCGTTAGGGGAGGGGGAGCTGCCTGTGGCTGCCTTTGAGGCTGGGCGGCCGGGTGGCCGTGAAGAAAGGCTCCTTGCGCATACTTGACGGGGTGGGGAGGCTCCCCAGGCCTCGGGCCTTGCTGCCGGGTGCACAGCTTCCGCCTTGGGCCTGTGGGATTGCGTGACTCCTGGAACGCTGGGCCCAGGGCGTGGAGGTGAGCAAACGCCATTAGCCATATCACTGATCTCCCGGTGCAGATATGGAAGTTTGAGGAGGCCCAGCCGGCTCTGCCCAACTGTAAAGAGACGTGATTGAGGCAGGTCATGGGAAGGTGGCGGTGATTAAGGGGGGTCGGGTCCTGCTGACTTCCTGCCCAGCAGGTAGCAGCGACCGCGGAAGTAGAGGATGGGATGTTAGTCACAGTATAAACCCTCGGCCGGAGCTCATAAACCCAGCACGGAGTTGTTGGGGGACCTCCAACAGCGCGGGAGAAACCCCGATGCCCTGGGGCTGGAACCGTACCTGTCCCGAGGCCTTACTCAGGTGAGGCAGGTATAGAGACAGCAGGTCTAATAAGAGTAAGAATAACTCGGGGGCCCCGTGATTTCTAGTTTATAGTGTTTGCAAAGCACTTTCTCCTTCCATTTCTCATCCAGTTCTCTGATCAGCCCTGCTATGTCTGTAAAATGGTGATCATCTCCATTTTATTGATGAGAAAACTGAGGCCCAAGCTTTCAGGCCTGGAAAATACGGAGGTGGAAAGGAAGAATCCATGGGGACTCAGCCCAGGGGCTGAATTCCAGCCACAGAGAATCCAGGTTAGGATTTGGCTCTGGCTTAGGTCCAGGGACCTGGGCAGGGTGCAGGGGGCGTCTCCTGGGCTGGGAACCTGAGGCAGGAGCCTCTAGGGAGAAGGAATCTAAAAGTGAAAGGACTCTGCCCTCTGGGGCCCTGCCATCTGTCTGGGCCCCTGCTTCCTGATAGTAAAACTCTCTCTTAAAGGCGAGATAGGAGCTCAGGGGAGTTTTCCTTTGAGTTACCCACAAAGGAGCCAGCAAGGCACACTCTCGAGTGGGGGTGTGTGTCTATGTGTGGAGAGAGTGGCAGGAAACACCCATGGGGAGGGGGCCATGTATGGAGGTCTCCAACCCTCGACTCCTGGAGGTCCTGGGCTCTGCCAGTTTGAAGGAGAGTCACCATACTTGACTTCAGAAGACCTGAGTGCAAAGCCCAGTTTTATCACTCACTGGCCTCAGTATACCCACCCGAGAAATGGACACAATACTATTTATCTCAGATGGCCGTTGTGTAGGAGAAAAGAGATGATGTACATCTTTGCCCATGGAAGGCTCTTAAGAACTGGCAGTTGAAGTAGAATCCTATTTCTCCAACGGCCCCCAACACATGCTCAGTAAATATTTAGAGAACCGGTGGATGAAAAGACAACAGAGACAGTCAGACCTCCTGTTGACCTCAGTGGGAAAATGGGGGTTGGAGAGTCAGAATGATTTGCTTCCTGCTTCCTGCTTAAAATCTCCCATGGCTCTCACTCTCCCTACGATGAAGCCCAAACCCCGCAGCCCATTAGTATAGATCTCTACCCGAAGTGGGTTCCATTCTACTGTTCCAGCCATTTCTCCACCCTCTGCACGCTTGGGTTCCAGCCACACCCAAACACCCATCCTTGCCTTTGCACATTAGCCCGTTGCCTGGAAGTTCTTCCTTTTCTGCCTGGACAATCTTATAAAACCTCTCTGTCTGTCTCAAATGTCACCTCCTCCGTGAAGCCTTCCCCCTTACCTCCCTGGGCAGAGTTAAACCTCTTCCCCACTTTTGTGGCAACAGAAACCACAGAGCTCAGATTATCTGGGAAATTTAAAATAACATCTTTTGATGTCAGATCACAAGCGCGGTTTGGGACTGGGAGAACCCAGCTGTCTTCTGCAGTCACGGTGGGCACAGCCTCCAGCCCGGCCTCGCACGCCAGGGGGTGCTAAGTGCTCCGTTGCTCCATCCCTTCCATTCCTCACGGTAGCTCCAAGAGGCAGGTGTGAGCGTGCCCAATTACCAAAGAGGAAACCTAGCAAGGTCAGGCGGCCTGCTCAAGGTCTTACAGCTGCGAGATGGCTGCATGCGGATTTGAACCCAGCCGCCTGCCTCTGAGCCATTCACTTCTGGCACTTCCAGGCACGTCATCGTGGCCAGCTCCTGTGCGTGTCTCCTTGGTGGCACGAGTTATGCCAGGCTTATCTGTGGATGCTCAGAGCATGGGGACAGCTGGGGACAGTGAGCGTTTGCTGACATGGAGCTCAAATCTTTTCCTCCTCACCTCTCTCAGGCTGAGTGTGGGTGACCTTTTGTCCCTTTGGAGGCTCTCCCTGGGCTCCATCCTGGCCAGATTTCCTTTGTCTCAATCACACAGGGAACAGGGTCAGGAAAGTCAAAGTTTGACTAGTAGCTGGGTGGTGTTGGGCAAGTACCTTCTCCCCCTGAAGGATGATAGGTCCTGTGCTTCTCAAGGCAGGCACACAGCCCTGTCTTAGGGGTACTTGAAGCCATAGAAAAAACGTAGCCCTCCGTCCTGGGGAGTCTTTTCCTTCTTGAAGTTTTGGGGTATTAGAAATAAATGAAGTCATTAACTTCTAAGTGATATTTTACATATTAATTTAAAATTTAGGGCTGGGCACAGTGGTTCATGCCTGTAATGCTGAAACTGTGGGAGGCCAAGGTTGGGGGATCGCTTGAGGCCAGGAGTTCAAAATAGGGTGACATAATGAGACCCCATCTCTACAGAAAATAAAAAATTATCTGGGTGTGGTGGTGTGCACCTGTAGTCCCAGCTATTGAGGAAGCTGAGGATTGCTTGAACCAGTAATTCTAGGGTGCAGTAAGCTATGATCGCACCACTGCACTCCAGCCTGGGCAACAGCGGGAGATCTTGTCTCTAATACAAAAAGTAAAATGGAATTTAAAAAAATATATATATCCTTACATATATCTTTTTAAATATCTATATTATTATTAATATTAAATATATATTATTATTATTCAATATATACATGTGTATGTAAGCAAACCACAAAGCTCACATTAACTTTTATAGTAGAATGAAACATGCATGGCTCCATTCCTCAGGTCTCCAGGGGACATGCTGGAAATACGCAGGGAACACCCAGTAGGATGGTGCCTGGTTCCCGGCTACTGGCCCCCGGCTGGGGTGTAAGGAGATGCTGAAGGAGTCACCCCTCCCCGCCTTCCTTCCGTCCCGGTTCCAGGTCTTCGCAGCAGCAGGTCCGACAGCAGCTGTGGAAGTGGAAAGAGCCGGCTCCGCAGCCATGAGGACCAGAGCTGGAATCCAGAATGCAGTTACGGCTCTGTGCTCTCGGACTTAAGTTTCTCTGTCTCCCGTTCGGTACAACGGGCGTAATGGTAATCCCTGTGTGGACTATTCTGTTTGCCCCTGCGGACACCCCCGCCAGGCTGTGCGTCCCGGGAGGCTGAATCGCAGGGATGGTATCCGTTGGGTGTTTTGTCTCTGGCTTCCAGTTGGATTTGGGCCACGGGAGACTTCGACGGGAGGCTGAGCGGAGGAAGGGGCCGGTGCGCGTTCCCCAGCTTCCTCTCTGCCGTGCTGGAGGGGTCGGCCTCCTCGGGCTTGGGCTGCCGCTCCTGCCGGGGGCTCCCCGTGCCCCTCGGGGTCTGGGGCGGGGGTTAGTGGCCAGCCTTGGGCTGCCTCACCGCCCTTTCGCGTTGTCCCCCAGCCCTCCCACAGCTCGGGACGTGGTCTCTGCGCCAGATGCTCTTCCGTTATCCCTGCTGCTGGGAGCCGGCCCCTGCTCTACCTCACTGGGCTCGTGGAAGGGTTAACAGATGGAGAGCAGCTTATGAGTAACGCCTGTGCTTGGTGTTTGAGAAGGATAATTACTCTCGTTAGGGCCAGAGTGGGGAGAGGGGCGAGGGAGGCAGCCCTGGCTAGAATCTTGCCAGTAGGAGGCAGCTCCTAAAACTGTCCTCCTTCACCAGCAACGTCCCCCACCCCGCAGCCCTGGGAGGCCTGGCTGGGGTGAGGCTTTTCCAGGGCACATTTCCCACTGCTGTGGCAGCAGCGGCAGCATCATCGATAACACGCCGGCTCCTCGGAGGCCTTCCTGGCTCCATCCCATCTGGCAGGCGCAGGCGACGAGGGACCCTGGACCAGGAGCTGCCAACCCGCTGACTCAGCAAACGCCCCTCTCTCAGCAGCATGGCTTTGGGTGGGAACCAGCCAGCCATCCGGTGTCCCTCCCCTCCCCCTGGAGGCTGCTAGCCCTCTGGCTGGACCAGCCCCAGGCCTTTAATGAGTGCTGGCTGTTGTTGCCTGTTCCAGGCCTAGGTCGCTGGAGGGGAGAACACAAGCCTCTGACGGCCAGCCAGAGAGAATGCTGTCGTCCTGCCAGCCTCCCCGAGAGGCCCCCAGGGTCTTGGGATGTCAGAGCTGGAAGGGCAGAACAGCCCTCTGACTGTGCAGATGGGGAAACTGAGGCTCAGAGAAAGTGATTTCCCAAGGCCCACTGCAAACCATGCTCAGAACCGGGGCCAACATTGGACAATTCCTCATGCTGGAGAGCCTCACACTTCTCAGGTGAAGGATGCTGGTCACCAGTACCCCTGGGTCAGGATGAGCTTCTAGAAAATCCTGTGAGCTTCGAGGTACTTGTTCTTAGAAGATTTTAATTGTTTATGGGGCTGTAGGCACTCCATTTATATATGACCTCTGATTCTCAAAACAACCCTGTAAGACAGGAATTGGGACCTTCATGAACGAGATGAAGAAGCTGAGGCCCAGAGACAGGAAGCATCTTGCCTGAGGTTGCAGATAGTAAGTGGCAAAGGCAAAATTCAAACTTAAGTCTTTCATGCCTGAAGCTTGTGCCCTGCCAGCTGGGCAACACTGTCTTTGGTTCCTGCACAGACAGCACAGCACATTAGGAAAGAGCCCTGGCTGGCTGGGCCTCAAGAAGCCTGGGGTCTAGCCTCAGCCCTGCTCTCTGTTTTGTAGAAACTTATGGTAGCTCCTTCATCTCTCTGGACCTAACTTTCTTATTTGCAAATAGTGGATAGTGGGGATCAGGCCTACTCTGCTTTCTTCATTTGATTTTTTTTTTTTTTCTTTGAGACAGGGTCTTGCTCTGTTGCCAGGCTAGTGCAGTGGCATCATCATAGCTCACTGCAACCCCAAACTCCTGGGCTCAAGTGATCCTCCTGCCTCAGCCTCCTGAGTAGCTGGGACTAGAGGCATGTGCCACCACGCCACCTGGCTAATTTTTTTGTAGAAACAGGGTCTCACTATGTTGCTTAGGCTGGTCTCAAAGTCCTGGCCTCAGTGATCCTTCTACCTCCGCCTCCCAAAATGCTAGGATTACAGGCGTGAGCCACTGCACCGAGCCACATTTGATAATCCATAAGACATGCAGTGTAGGTACTATTATTCCCATTTGACAGATAGGGAAACTGAGACCCATTCCTTTATTCATGATTAATAAATTAGATGAATTTGCTGAGTTCTATAGCCAGGTACAAGGTCCCCAGAGAGGAAAGTTCACACACATAGGAAGTGGCAGAGCTAAGTCTCAAATGGACAGCGGAGACTCTATACACACTTTATGGCTTCCAGTATCGTGGAAAGGGGATCACAGTTTTCCAGCTCTTGCAGGAAGCCACTTGGATCCTCCTTGAGACCAGCCATGGCACTAAATAGATCTCAGAAATGACACTCCCCTGGGAACTTTTGGCCTGGAACATATTTACAAAACTCCAGAGGGGACAAAAATATCCCAACCCACTCCCTACAGACTCAAATTAGCAATTTTCTTATTCTTTATAACCCCTCTGGAAATTAGAACTATGTAATATTGGTCTAAAATTAGGAGCATAAGTCACAAGAGAAAAGTCCCACTACTTTAGGAGAAGATGTTTTTGTAGCCTCATTCTGAGTATTTATGTGTTCTAAATCATAACATAGCAGTTGTCTTTCAAATTTTTCTTTTTTCCTAATACTTACGGATTCTCTCTTTTGAGAGACTCTCTACTGCCAAATGTCAAAATTCAACCCCTTTACCTGGCTTTGAGCTTAGAGGATAATCAGGTAGGATCCAGAACACTTAAACAGGACGAGGCGTTTTATGGGCCCAGGATGTCTCCTTACATGAAGGGCACTTTAATAACAAGGGCAACGACGTTCTCCGCAGCCAACACTTACTGACTGGCTAAGATATGCCAAGAAACTGCGTGAAGTATTTTACGGCCATTATTACATTTAATCCTCACAATAACCCTATAAACTGGGTATTGTTATCCCATTTTACATGAGGGCAATTAAAGCCTTAAGAGATTGGCCAAAGCTGTATGGTTGTAGAACCAGTAAGTCATGGAGTTAGAATTTTAACCCACAGCAGTGTAACTCTAAAGTCCACACCAGGATGCCGTCTCCAGTAACAATTGCCATTTACTGAACACATGCTCTGTGCCAGATACGGTCCTGAGCATTTTATATAATAATCTCTGAGTCTCCGCAATGACTCCTCCCAGAGCTTTGGTCCATTCTTTTCCCTCAATCCCGCAGCAGATACTCATACTAGCTTGGAGTCTGTCGCACACTTGGAGGTCCTCGTTAACCTGCTTGTCCCCTGGAGGTGCTGTTAGTGTTGCCAAGAACACCCATGTGATCTAAAACACCTTTGAATCACCCGACCCTAGTGGACTCCTAGGACTTTGGGCATGTTACTTAACTTCTATGATCCTCAGGGTCCTCATCTATTAAATAAGTCCATTGGCCTCTTTGAACTCTAATTTTTCTAGAATTTTATGACAAATGCAGGCCCTTTCTGGAAACAGGACATAGGATAGGCAGGTTTTGATACATGGGAATAAAAATGACCTTGAGATCTTCACGAACCAGGTGAAGAAGCTGAGGAGAAGCTCCTCAAAGAGGACCTCTGTAGGTTAGGGCCATATATGAGGCACGGTAGGGAATGGATCCCGAGAGCGGGGAGGGTGTCAGTGTCCCTAAGCTGTCCATGATTGGGCCAAGAGACTGTGACCAGATTGCAGGGAGGAGGTGGCCAGAGCTCCTAGGGTGCAGGAACTGGCATGTGGTAAGTGACCCCAGGGGCAGGGCCAGGCCTCGGGATGGAAATCACCAAGGGGCTTAGAAGGGAGAGAGCTTCTGTCCCTGCACGTCGTTGTTTGGGGGTTGGGCAACCATTGGAAGCATTGCAGAGGGGATTTCTACTTTTGGGAGTGTTGACTTTTGGGAAGCTGACTTTCCAAATTGCAAATCTGATCACATCACTCTTCTGCATGGCAGCACTCTGGAGGCCCCTGCCTATGAATACAGCCCAAGAGCGCTCCTTCCCACGGAGGACGAGCTTGCCGTGCTCTGAGCCCCTCAGCTGTGGCAGCCATGCCCATCCTCTTGCCACCTGCTGAACACATGAAGTACGTTCACACTCCTGCGCCCACCCACATCCTCTGCAAATCCTTTTTCGCATTTCTAGGCAGTTGTCACTTCTGCCGGGTTATAATTGGTGATTCATCCCCAGACTGTGCCCCTCGTGCGAGCAGGGCCTCGTTGTGCTCACCCGTGTACCCCGGTAGACTTGACCGGAGTGTGGCTGAGCATGTATTTAATGACCGTGGTAGGAATGTGGCGGGACTCTTCGATGACGGATGGTCTTCCGAACTCCAAGACCTGCCATTTCATTTCATCCAGTAAGCGCCAAATGGAGGGCCTACCACAAACAGGCACATGGTGATAATGGAGCTAACAACGCAAACAGGCAGCCGGGAGCCGGCCAAGAACCAGGCTGGGGTGGGGGAGGAGGCTACCTAGTGACCAACAGGTGTCTTGTCCTTCTGTCTCCCAACCCCAAACCGTCCCAGTGAGTGTGTGGGGGAAGAGGAATGGGAAACAACAGGGGTGGTCATGGTGGACATGGATGTCCGTTCTTTCAGGATGTGGAATCAGGAGCCCCCGTCCCAACTCCCCAGGAGGTATTTCCAAGGGAATAGGTATCTGGGGCCAATTTCCAGCCCCCCTCGCCACCCCTTTTATCAGCATCACAGTCACTAGCAGATATCAAGCAAGGCAGGGCCCGCCCACAAAAGGATTTGCCTTCCATAGCCTTGAAGGCGCCAAGAAAAGTCTTCAGAATCCAGCAGGAACTAAGGAACCTACCACAGACACCTAATTCCCCCTTCCCTCTCATCCTTGGTGGAGCTGATGTAGCTGTCCTGGTTTCTGTCCCCAAGCCTGCCACTGGAATGTGCTGTGTGACACCAGCTGGCGCTGCTGCCTCTCTTGGGTTCTTGTTGCAGAGGCCCCCAGTCTCACTTTGCGCCCAAATTTTAAAAAAGAAACCAGAAACTCAGGATGGCCCAGGTTTCGACTGTGGGTGGAGAAACGGGGTCTACAGCCCTGGCTTCTTCCACGTGCTCCGTCGTTCCTGGGCTCCGCACACAGCAGAGACGGAGAAGGGAGCCATTCAAGGGAGGTTGGGGGTAGGGCTCTTGTGGGAGCCTGGAAGCCCTTTTTTGACTCTTGACCAAAGTTAATTTTCTTCCTATTTTTATTAATACAAATCCCTAAGTGTGTTTGTGTCCAGAGAAAGTACTATGAATAACTGATGATACATTTGTTGATTAACTTGTGAATCATCCTGGGGGAGAGAGAGCCGGAAAAAGCAGCAGGAGCTTTGGAGGCTGAATATAATGTGTCATAAAATATTTAGCAAATGGTCATCCAAGCCACAGGGAAAAAGTCAGGGAGATGGGAATCTGCAAGCTGCCAGGATTTAAAAGCTATTTAATGCTAACCACCAGTGCCAAAGAGCTGAGAGCTTCTCTCTTCCTCCCTCCACTGGCAACAACGGCTCCCATAATGCGGAAAGGCTGGGACGGCAGGGAGCGCTGCTGGGAACTGAGATCAGGCCTGAGCTGAAAGGCTTTTTGTTTGAGAAACCTTGTAAACCAGGGATCTCCGCGGAGGTGGGCTCCGTACCTTGTCCACGGCTTGCACATTCTGTCAAGATCTCCTTGACGGTAAACTCTCTGCACGGGACAAACAGCACCAAGACTCTAGTCAGTCATCTGGATGTTTCAAAACATCCGATGTTTGGCATCGAGGAAGAAAAAAGGAGCCATATGACTGACTGAATTTGTCCTTTTCCTTCCAAATGTTTTGATGTCACTTAGACAACGGCTTCAGTCTTTGGTCCCACAGTGACTTGGCTGTATTTGTCATTCTAAGGGTTTCAGCTCAGAAGTTGTTTCTCCTAAAGGGTTGGGGAGCCCACATTTTTAGGGCTGGGGTCAGGACTCACTTCTACAACCTGATTCTTTGGAGACACGTTTATTTTTAAGTCAATGATGGGAAGATCTTTCTTAATATTTTGGCTCGAAAGCCTCAAATCTAAAGTTATGTCTGCTGAGTGTAAATATGTACCATAAGGAAAATAAACGAAAGGAGAGGTGGCAGGGATGTAATTTAGGTTAGTGGAAATAACCAGCCCAGACAACAGAGGCCTCAAGATACTTTGGTTCTAAGACATTCTTCAGAGTCATAGTATGACGACCTCATGAGTAGCCAATGAAAGCGAATTTGATGGCTTTAAGCAACTAACCTACTAATTGTGCCAGGAAGGTCCCTGCCTTTAGGGAACTTAGAATCTATTTGCTGGGGAGGCAAGTATTACATAAATGATACGGATAATTAGCCTTTGAGTTCAGGAAAGTAAGAGATCTGGGGACCAAGGAGTCCCAAGGAGGATGACAGGAAGAACTGCAGCGACATTGCTCTACATGGGTAGGAACCAGAAAGCAGCTCTTCTCCTTCTTTCTTTCTCATTCTTTTGTTGTCGCTCCTGCTGTTTTGCTCTGCTAGAATGTCTTTTCTCCTACTTGCCACCTGTCCCACCCCAACACAGCCTCGAGGCCCACTTTAGCGAGTCTACATATTCATGCTCGACTATTCCTGTCTTTACTCATCTCTACCTCCAGTGAAGTCTTACACACTTTGAGTCTGAATCACTCATCCGGCACAGGATTCTTCTGTTTACTAGAATCTGCGTGAAGAAAGGTTAATCTTTTCTCCTCCGTTCAACTGTAAATTCTTTTTGGCAGGTGCCAAAACCTTAACACACTTGTGTGTTCCGCAGAGCTTCTAACCGCGCCCAGCGTGCAGCCCACGCCGGCCCGGGCTGTGCACGGGCATCCCAGCAGCAGGCAGCGGTGGCACAGGCTGCCGGGGCGGTGGAAGTCTCGGTCAGGGCTGTGGAGAAGGCTGAACTCGCGGTAAGCCCGGGGATGTGCTGCCAAATCAGCACATCCAGGTTGCAAAGCACGTGCTTCGAGCAGTTTTCAGTCCAGAAGTTCCCCTTCCTTTTTAGTGGTGATCGTTAAATAAGCAGATAGAAGGTTCGCAAAAGTTGTAAATGGAGTGAAAAATTAATTTACTGAGAATAGAAGTTTATCAGCAGTTCCATTCACATTTTTAAAAACGCCTAAGAAGGAAAAAAGAAAATGGAAGGAAGAAGGAAAAGAGGAGGGAGGAAGGAAGGGACTGAGAAGAAAATAAAAGGGAAAAAAGCCCGGGGTGGTGCTGGGTGGGTAGAGGGGACGCACCGGACTCAGTCTTTACTATCGGCAATTTCATAATATGGTAATTTTTAATATTAAAAGTAAATTGTAAATGTTTCTTTATAAACAATATGCATAAAATAGATCATATTCTAAAACCTTTCCTTTTTAAAATGCTTTTTCACAGTAAATTTCTTAGGTGTCAGATTTTCCCTCAAAATAATAGTGCAATTGCAGGCAGGGACGCACAGCCGGCGGGTCAGGACCCGCTAGTACAAGTCCTTGTAGATCTCCTGCAGGAGCGGGTGCAGACTCATGTCCGTCTCCGTCTTCTTGATCACCTGCAGGAGCTGCACGTGTTCCGTGACGATCTGTCTGAGGTCTGTCATTTTCTGGAGCAGCTTGGCGAACAGCTGAGAGGACTCGGGGTGGTTCAGCTTGAGCTGGAGCTCCAGGGCTTGCAGCAGGTTGTCTTGTATGTCCTCGATGGGTTTCACATTCAGCAAACCCGGGCGGTCTGGGGAGCAGAGATGGAAATACAACAGGGGGTTCAGTCAAAGAATCCTCTGGGCCCCACCTCCGCGGCCTGTGCAGCTGTCGTG
Organism: Propithecus coquereli; assembly: GCF_000956105.1. NCBI lineage: Eukaryota > Metazoa > Chordata > Mammalia > Primates > Indriidae > Propithecus > Propithecus coquereli. The sequence goes on from NW_012150408.1 coordinate 632,510, forward strand.
TGCCGGGCCAAACCACTCGGGTGTTTTTTTGTTTGTTTGCTTCGTTTCTTAAATAGGGTGGGGATGGAAGGTAAGCAGGTCATGGGCAAGAACTGAGGATGGAATGAAAACCGAAAGGATCAGAGCTCTTCCCAGGGGCCTTCCTTTCCTGCCCAGGACCCAATCTGTGTGGTTAGTTTGACATAACATGGCATCAAAATAATCCTGTCTCCAAACTGAGGCCTCTTCTGCTCACGTTTCTACTTAGAAATCTGATTTGTCAATCTCTGCTCCTTCCTGACAAATCTGTTTTATAGCTTCTACCTACTTTCTTGCCACGGCTTCAAACATGCTTTTAAAAAACCCTTTGTTTTCTTTTGCTTAATTTGCTTGGTATAGCATATTTCATTTCAACATGACAAAAAGTAGTTTTTAAATACTGATACAGTTCTGAAGGATAGACCCCTAACATTTTAACAAAGGTTTCTTCTGAGTGGTAAGATTGCAGGTAATTTTCACTAATTCTTCTTGTTTCACTAATTCTTTCTTGTTTCAATTCGTGAATGGTGAGCTTAAATTACTTTTAAACTTTTTATGCTTTTCTTCATATAGATCTTGTTAGAGTTATTCTGAGATACTTTTATAGTTTCTACTGCAAATGGACTCTTCCTTTTCATTACTTCTTCTACCATATCCCTGCTGATGCTTAGAAAAATTATATTGGTCTTACTATATCGAAACTATTCCAATTTTCTGAACTTTCACCAGTCCGAATAGTTTTTAATCATGGATTTTTACTTTTTTGGGGTAGACAATTACATCCGCAAATATAGTGGTAGAAAACAAGAAATACCACTTCTTTTGCAGTGTTTATATTTCTTGTTTCCTTTTCTTGCCATACCATGTTGGCTAAAACCTCCAATTTGGTATTAAATCATAGTAGCAATAGCAGGCATTCTTGTTTTATTCCTAACTTTGAAGGAAGTGCTTCTAATGGTGCTTCAGCAAGTATGATGTTTACTATAGATGTTTGCCAGGGTATGTTTTATTTCTGGCTGTCCAAGAGTTTTAAAGTTTTTAATTTGTTTTAGTCAGGAATGTTGTTGAATTTTTATCAAATGCTTTAAAATTTTTCTATCTAAAGAGATAGGATATCTAATGAGATAGGGTTTTATCTTAACCTTAGTATT
>NW_012150408.1:634101-641127 GCF_000956105.1 Propithecus coquereli
ATTAAACTGGGATAAGTATCATTTTTTCTTTTTAAAAAGTATAGCTTTTGGTTTTATTAATCAACTCTTTAAAAATTGGGTTTTATTTTTAATTTATCTAATTCCTTCTTTTTAACTTTCTTCAGGTTTACTTTCTTCTCCTTTTTAGTTTTTTGAGTTGAATGCTCAATTCATTTCATCTTGGTATTTCTTGTTTTCTAATAAATGCATCTAAGGCTCTAAATTTTCCTGTTAGGTGCCAGTTTGGTTTCATCCCCTGGGCTTTCATAAACAGTACCCTCATAGTCCTTCTCTAGACAGCCTGTCTTACAATTTTGATTTCATTTTTAACCCAAGAGTTGTATAGAAGCATGTTTTTAAATTTCCAAGTAGAAAGTTTGGGTTTGGTTTTTGTTTCCTATTTTCTAAGTTTGTTGCATGGGGTTAGAATATAAGTTTTCTCATTAAGGCTCAGCAGAGGCAACATTCAGGACACTCACTTGATCATCTTGGATTGATTTCAAATTTTAGCTCTTGAAGGCTATTTACTCTTTTAAAACTTTTAACTCTTTTCTCCTTCACTGTATGAGTTTTGCCTACCTTTTAGTATCCTTCATGATCTGGTCCTGGTCATACTCCAGCCTCAGTTTCTGTAATTATCCCTTTGCTCCGCACTGAGGCATATTGAGCTACTTCCGTACCAAGTTCCTCAAACATCCTATGTTCGGTCAGGACTCTGCACTTACGCAGATTCTGTTCCTCCTGCCCTTCCCCGCAGCCATCTTACTGACTTCACCATTTCTTCAAGATACAGCCTGTGACAGGATCTCGTTCTGGAATCCTTCCTGGACTATTACCCCTTCCTCTCCCCTGTTCTAACCACCTTTCTCTGGGCCCCCATAGCACCTATAAACATCTCGGTTATTGCTACACTAGATTACATTCACTGAACGGTTATTATTTCCCAAAGACTGTGCTAAGGGCCTTATACACGATGTATCATTCCATCTCCACAATAACCCCATGAGGACATACTTTATGGAGAGGGAAATCACAGCTTAGAGAAGGGAGTTCAATCTTGCCAAGACCTGCCACTTGCCAGTAAATGGCAGAGCTGATATTTGGATCTCAGTCTGTTTGATTGCAAGTGCTACTCTTAACCCCACTGCCTTATATTATAAGTACTGATTTTCTTGTTTCTCCTTCCTCTAGGCCATGAGGTGCCAGAGGGCAGAAACTAGGCCCTGATGTCTCTGAATCAGCAGTGGAAACACAGGAAGCACTTGGTTGACTGAGTCAACGAGTTAGAAGGTTGTTCGGCCAAGAGCCCTGATCGACAAGCACAATCCTCCAGGCTGGTGGACGAGCCTAAAGGCAGAATCGCCACGCAGTGGAGATGTCTCCTGTAAACGGTGTCTTCCTGTATCTGATGAACTGCAGTAACCTTTATCCACTGAGGCAAGGCTCAGGGGAACAATGTGAGACTCCAGAGTTGTCTCAGAGTGGGATTTTCAGAACTGCAAACATTCTCCTAAATTAACTTTCATATGTATATTTTTTTGCCATTACAGAAGGAAACTTGTCTTTGGTTTGATTTTTTTTCCCTCCAACTCCTCTAACATCCCATTAAACTGGGATAAGTATCATTTTTTCTTTTTAAAATTTCAGCATTTAATTTTTGAATCATCAGCAACAAATTCCAGATTCTGAGAAGGAAACAGATGATTTAGTCCTGGCTTAGAGAATCATGCCCCTGGAAGAGCTGTGCCTTTCTCACAGTTGCTATGTTGTAATGAAAACCACTGATGCTTCAAGGAAAGCTGGATCCCAGATCGGTGCCTGTGGCTTAATGATTGCCAATCCTCCTTCTTAACAAATGTTTAAGATCTCAAAGGCCAGGGGCAGTGTGAGCGCATGTGCATCTGAGTGGCGGCAACTTGGGTAAGGACAGTTGTTGAGCGAGGTACTTCCGGGGCTGGGACCGCACTGCCGGTGTAGGGACTGACTCTCTGCTCACTGGGCACTGGCTCTGTGAGCCATTTTTCTTTCCCCTTCCTTTTGAGCAGCATCAGTGGGGTCAAAACTTCTGCTGAAGAGATGACATTAATCTACTAGGTCTCATTTATCAGACAACCAAACCCTAAAATGCAACTAATCAGGCTTGCTGGAAACACTTGCTGGCTTAGTGCAGTAGAATGGAACTGGCCCCTCTAGGAGCAGAGGAGGATCTGGTTTGGATTTTCAAACCCCTCTTTGGCAAGTTATTCTTTATGATGTGATGGATGAAGTTTGGCTGAGGGGCTGAAATTCTGTGGCCATGGATTAAGTACATTTTCTGCAATGACAAGTTAGATCATTTACGGAGCAGTCCCACTGTCCCCCTGATTGAGCCTCCGTCAAAGCACAATGGCTTAGGGAATGAGGGCAGCAGAGGGGAAAAGTCACATATTCTACTTCTAGGGCTTTCCCTCGCCAGCGCTGTGACCTTGGGCAAACTGATGGAGGTCACCAGGCTCAATTTTCTCCTCTGTAAACTAAATGGATCAGACTAAATAGGTAATCTCTAAGACCCTAATTCAAAAGTTCTAAGACTTATTCTCATTTGTAATTTCCTCTACTTAATTCAACTGGGGAAATAAACTCAAAAATCTAATTGAAAAGATGTATTAACAGGCTTACACATTAAACTTAGAACAAGTGGCTTATTTAAAAAACAAAAAAACTTCCTTGGGTCTTTGTTTTTTTGTTTTTGGTTTTGTTTTTTGAGACAGGGTCTTGCTGTCTTGCCCTGGCTGGAGTGCAGTGGCATCATCACAGCTCACTGCAACCTCAAACTCCTGTGCTCAAGGCTTCCTCTTGCGTCAGCCTCCCAAGTAGCAGGGACGACAAGTCACGAGCCACCACACCTGGCTAATTTTTAAATTTTTTGTAGAAACAGAGTCTTGCTTTATTGCCCAGGTTGGTCTTGAACTCGTGGCCTCATTCCTTGGGTCTTAAGCAAGCCCTAGAGTCAAGGGCAAAAGGGATATTCCAGTGTTGTTCCCTACCCTCTACTCTCCAGCTGGCTACAAGGCCTCCCCTGCTCCCCTCTCCTTTCTTTCTGCTTTCCTCTCCATGCATGCCCAGACCTTAACTGGGCTGGCTGGGTGCCACAGGTATGCCACGGAACTCTGTCCAAACACCCAGAGCTGTCCCTTCCCTCTCCACTCCCCAGCAGCCCAGTGCCCTCAAAGACATTCTTTTTAGAAGGTCCATCTGAGATCCTCTTCCTGCACCTTGCTGCAGGTTAGAGTTGAGTTTGGAGCAGGGTCAGGGCCAAAGGCCCTCTTTGCTGGCCTGGGCTGCCTAGAAGGCGCTTTGGGGAAGTGCGTGTTGACTCATAGACTCCAGGACTTAGCTCTCGAGGAGGCTGGAGTTAATTATTGGTGCCTTACTCCCCAGGCTGCTAAGAATTGGGAAAGAAACCTTTCCGGTCTCCATCCACACAGTCCTGGAATTGATTAGAGAGCACTGGTGATTATGAGCAAATCTACAAAGCTTCCATCTTATCCAGATCTGGTACTGTTAAGCGGAGAGCTTATCTCAAGCAGATGCAAAATCTCTGACCCTCTTGGGATCTGCCCACCTGGGCGAGGAGTTTCCCTAGCACAGATTTTCTCAGGAGGCACCTCAATTGGGAACCAGACAGCCATGGCAGAGTCTCCTAAGGAAAGACAGAAAACTAGAAGCAGACTGTTTTGTCTTTATTCTAGGAGCTGCTGTCATGGCTTTTCCCATCTTTCCCTACTGGCTCTCTGATAGGACAAATCTGAAATGGATTGTACCCAGGGCATTTAGAACAAACAAGTCCAATTGCAGGGTAGTTGTAAACTGATCCATAGGCAACAAAAGACCTTAGTTCAGGAGTGGGGTGAAAACTGAAGGAGAGGTAGGGCTACTTAGGGAACTCAGCACTTCGCAAATTAACTTCTTTTTATACTTCTTCTCTAATTTTCTTTATTGCATTCTTCCCTAAATTCACAGATATGTCTAAGGAGCAGTCCATTTGGAGCGTGAACACTGGATTTGAGTGCTGTTTCTCTTCCACTTTAGTTTCTATGTGCCTTTGGACAAATCATCTAATCTTTCTGGGTTTGGGCTTAATTTTTAAGACATCGATGACATTTTTTTCTAAGGTCATGGTGAGAATGAAATAGGTAAAGAAGCTTAACAAAATATTACAATTCTATGTGTTTGTTCTAATAAAGGCTGTTTCTGCGGGGTTGGGATCAGGAGTGCAAGCAGGGGTGGGTGGCATACAAACAGGAAATGGAAGGTTTTTGAGCTGGTCTTGGTAGGAGCAGAAATTCAGGAGCGTAATAAAGTAATTCCTGATGCAGACATATTTGGGGGTTCAGGCAAGTTCTCATCCTATAGTTTTTTTTTTCTTTTTTTTTGAGACAGAATCTTGCTTTGTCACTGCAGCTAGAGTGTAGTGGCATGATCATAGCTCGCAGCAACCTCAACCTCCTGGGCTCAAGCGATCCCCCTGCCTCAGCCTCCTGAGTAGCTGGGATTACAAAAGCACACACCACCATGCCCAGCTAATTTTTCTATTAATATTTTTTGTAGAGACGGGGTCTCGCTCTTGCTCAGGCTGATCTCAAACTCCTGAGCTCAAGAGATTCTCCCACCTTGGCCTCCCAGAGTGTTAGGATTACAGGTGTGAGCCAGTGCCCGGCCTCATCCTGTAGTTGAATGCACACATGCAAGATGGTTTAAGAACAACAATAAAAAAGCCGTGGTGCCCAAATCCTCTACTTCCTTGAAGAAATGCTTCTAGGGATTTGGGGATACTTTTCTGATCTACCCACCAGAATCACGGTGGGCATTAAACACAACTGTGAACTCAGCTAAGTAAACTCTGGGGTGGCCTATAGCAATTCCTTTCTGCCATCCTACCTGTAGGAAAAAAATCATTTGAGAAAGTTTCATCTGTGTTCTTTGTATATTTAAATTTGAACTGGAGCTTGATCTAGTATAGGGATTCTCAATTTTGGCTACACGTTGAAATCATCTGGGGAGATTAAAAACAAAGTGCTTGGGACCCAGCCCTAGAGATTCTGATTTACTTGGCCCAGGGTATGACTGTCAAGATTTTTAACAGCTCCCAGGTGATGCTGAAGGGCAGCCTGGGGAAAGCACTACTTACTGGTTTAGTGAGGAGCAGTTGGTAACCTTGGTCAAGTTCCTTAACCTCCCTGTACCTCCGTTTTCTCATTTAAAGGATGGTGCTGTAACGGTAATCTAACTCACAGTGTTTAGAGGATAAAATGAGTAATACATTGAAAGTGCTTAGAGCGGTGTCTGGTACATAATAAGTTAGTTGTTATTATTTTTGTTTGTGTTCCTCAAACTTGCCTCACTTTCCCTCCCACCTTTCTTCTCTGTTTCTCTCATTTTCCTGGGTCCCTTCTATAGCTTTCTGATTCTTTCTCACGCAATTGCTCCCTTCCTCTCAGACTTTTTTTCTTTCCTCCCTTCCAGATGTCTTCCCCTTTCCGCTCCTGGGGCTGCACCCTGCTAGGGATTTATTAGGAAAGCTAGCAGGGCCAGCCAAAATTAGAGGCTCGAGCAATGGGTGATTTTAGGAGCTGCTACCAGGGAAAGGGGCAGTATAAAACAGATCTTGCAGATGCTTTCACAAACCGATAAGATCACCTGCAGCTAGCACTTGTTGCTGGTAGAGTTCTCACTCTGAAGCGGGTTAACATTCTGACACTTCCCTGTTGAAACAATAGTTTTACAATTATAAATGCTTTCTCTACGTCTGATAATAAGATATATGATTTAGCTGGATGGGGGAGGACAACCACAACAATAAAACCAAACCCGGCCAATATTTTCTTTTATCTGTCCATCAAGTAGCTCATCTCAAACACTCAACTCCCACCTACAAAAAGCCAACTCCCAAGCCACAAAACAACACAAACCCATCCGGTGACAAGGTGGGTAACCCTTTCCTCCTCGCCGGCTCCAAGCTTGCTCACTTGACAGCACCTGCAGTGAACCAGGCGCGGGCTCTGGTTTATCCCCAGGTCTCTCGGATTGGAAATGGGACTTGAGATTTCTGTCCCACCCTTGGGAAGTCCTTGTGTGCCTATCTCCCTGCGCCCTGGGGTTAGGGCCCCTTTGTTGGTCTAGTCATTCAAGGTCACTCTATTTAAGTACGGCCAGGTGGTTTGCACCCCTCCTTTTTGTCAGGACCTGGGGAGCAGTCTGCAGTTCTTCCCATATACGGAGTGATACGGATACATTCTGGCTCCCTCCTGTCCAAGAAGAGCTATGATCAGGGCTGGAAATGAGGGCTGGGGTGGGGTGGGGTAGAGGAAAATGGGTGGAGCAGAAACACGAAGGAGAACGATCCTTTCCGAGTCCTTTCGTGGTCTGCCACCAACCTGACACACTCCCGCCCTTAATCTACCTGGTGGCTCTGCCCTGCGTTGTTCTGGGTAGGAGAAAGAATAAAGAGGGGAGGAAAGGAGAAGGGAGGACTAAAAACTCCTACAACCTCTAGAAATGGCAACAACACACCAAAGGCAGTAAGCAAAATAAAAAGTTGCTGAGTATTACTTCTCTGCACACTCCACTCCCCCAGTGTCCTGCTTTCCAATGTCTTTGAGAAGAACTGTGATCTCTAAGTATGACCAGAGGTCCACGGGATTCTGGGAGGGTGGAACCCACCTGTCAGTCCTGCCTTGCCCTCTCTCCTGGGGGCAGCAGGGCTCCAGCATTCTCCCCTTACTTTGGGGACGCCCCCCCCCCCTTCCTCGGTATCTCTGGTTTTGTTCTCAATCCACAACTAATCCCCTTAAAGGGAGAGCTGATAAAGGGATTAGCTGATCTCGCCCTAGGGGTATTTATACTGTAATAAGGGATTTTAAGAATAGCACTATTAGGCATCTACCCAAAAGAGCACAAAACATTCTATGATAAGGACATCTGCACCCGAATGTTTATGGCAGCACAATTCACTATTGCAAGAATGTGGAAACAACCCAAGTGCCC
>NW_012150408.1:642191-727834 GCF_000956105.1 Propithecus coquereli
CCCAGCCTGGGTAGAGGAGGGGACTTTACTTCTAAAACAGTCACAGATAAAGATGCTTCTGTAGTCTACAAACAACAAAAGCCTGTGTGTGCGTGTGTGTGTGTGTGTGTGTGTGTGTGTACATAAAGTTTATCAGATGATGGTAGGATGTTTCATCTTCTCCCCACCACCCCATCCCCACCCTCAGCTCTCTGGTTTTTAGAATTCGGGCACCAGTTGAGAACTCATAAATATACCTCACCCCTGTCAAACCATGTCTCTGGGGTTATGAAAATAGTGAAATAATGGGACATTTCTAGATAACTCAAAGTGAGTCATTATTCAAAGCCATTCTGCCAACCAGTCATGGCAACATCGTGGGAGGGGTGGCCCTTTTAAGGGAAGAGCCTTACAAACTATGTAGACACAGCACTGGTGCCCATTAAATATTTCTCCAATTAATACGCAAGTGTTACTACTCTCAAACACGATCACAGCCCAGACCGGGGGCACGAACCATCAATAACACTCTTTGGCTGTCCTGCTCAAGAGAAAGCAGATGTCCTTGTTTATCTGCACTATCACAAGAAGAATCAGAGAAACAACTTTCACCACACAGGCAGCAGCCCGAGTCTCAGCCAGAAGAACTTCTGCGATGGATAAGGCAGCTAGATGTGTAGCTGGTATGGGAGAGGCAGAAGAAAGTTGGCCTACTGTGGTTCATGGTGTTTTTGATATCTAAGTGTTTAAATATTTTGGGCTTTGTCTCCCCCTTAGTTAACTGGTGAGGAAGATGCTGACAGACGAAGAGGGTGTGGAAGCCACTGGGCCACACACAATCCAAGCTCCCTAGGCTGGGGCTTCCTGCAAAAGCATAGGCCCATTCAGGCACTTACAGTCCATCTTTTGTTCCAGAGAGAGGATGATGCTTTCCATTTAGAGCTGGGAATACTCTAAAAATTTTGAAGGGCAATTGCGGGACGGGAGAGGAGAGATGGAACACTCCCAAACCAGTGTTCCTCAAACTTTGTGCCTGTGGAACACTTGTGTTCTGAGGGTTGCACTGCGGTGCTTCGCTACGACAGCCGAGGAAGTGTTCTTCTGTTTGTGCGTTTCTGACAAACAAGAAGAAATGAAGGTACTGGATGGTATTTTAACAATTTAAAATTCCTCTCATGAATTTTTCTGCAACCGCTTATCTATATTAGAACCTGGGATAAGATGGTATCTGATTAAGTAGAAACATGTTTATTTAATTATTTAAAGTTTATCGTTTTGTGCAGAGTTCTGCAAACAGCACCATTATTTCCAGGTGTCCTGCTATCTGAACACATTTAAGAACCTGACCACCAGTCTTCAGCCTTATCACCAGGCATTAATCCTTCCCCAAGCAATTCTCAAAACCCAGGGTGTAATTCTGTTAGACAGGTTAAAATGGTGTCCTACGAAGGACTTTGAATATTAATAAGTAATATCTGAACTATAACCTGGAGATTCGTAGTTATAATATTTGGAGGCAGTATTGAAATAGGTAGTTTTTGATAACTGCCACAGAACTCCAAGTCCAAAGTAATTAATTGAGATGCTTCTACATCTCAATACACAAAAGGCAGTAGAGTCTAATGGTCAAGTGCACCAGTTTTAAAGTCCAAGAGACCTGCCTCTGAACCTTGGCCTCGCTGATTAGTAGTCTGTGACCTTAGGCAAATTGCTTAACCTATCTAAACTTCTGTTTTCTCCATCTGTAAGACAGGGGTAATAAAAGATCATGTAGAGCTACAGGAAAGATGAGACAGAGATTATGAATGTATATAAAGTGTCTAGTATGTATTCTGACATACGGTGAAGTATTCAACAAATGGTATCTATTATTACTATTATTTCAGATTATTATTCATTCAATAAGCATTTATTGAGTAATTTATTCTGCGCCAGTGCTGTGCTTTGATTCTACTTTAACTCCAGCAAATTAAAAAAATCTTGGCAGGGCACAGTGGCTCATGCCTGTAATCCTAGCACTCTGGGAGGCCAAGGTATGAGGATTGCTTGAGGTCAGGAGTTCAAGATCAGCCTGAGCAGGAAGGGAGACCCCATCTCTACAAAAAATAGAAAAATCAGCCAGGTGTGGTGGTGTGGGCCTGTAGTCTCAGCTACTTGAGAGGCTGGGGCAGGAGGATCGCTTGAGCCCAGGAGTTTGAGGTTGCAGTGAGCTATGATGATGCACTGCACTCTAGCCTGGGCAACAGAGCAAGACCTTGTTTCAAAAAAAGAAAAAAATCTATCTGGCCATGACCATGGGTGAGCCGCAGAGGCCCCAGGTTACTGACCTGGTAGAACTTGGTGTTATCCAATTGATACACAATATGTCCACACTTCCTTGACATGCAAATGTACAGTTATGAGAACAATCCCCCCTTCTTCTACTCTATTCTTCCTCCCACTCAACAGCAGAAACATCCACAATCGCCCAAGAATGCCATCCAAAGCTGCTGCATACAGAAGGAACAATGCTGGGCTTGCTGGAGAAAGGAGCGCTCTCCAGGCGGTTTGCATCACCCAGCCAGACTCAAGAGGGCAAAGCAGGCGGCCGGATGACTTGCCATCTGTGGCTGCTGCAGTGATACTTACAGCTTCTCTGACATTAGGACAGCAGTGGCAACTTGCCTTAAAAAATATATTGTAAAGCCAGTGAATTTCCTCCCCCATATCTTGGAAGTTTAGGAAGAACTGAAATGGATTCCAAACTGTTTTGAATTAACAAAAAGAGCTTTTGCCTGTTGCAGAGTTCCAGCTGGAACTCTCTTCGACTTTTCTTCACCAAGCAGCAAACACTTAAGGAGGCAAAACATCCACTAGGGCGTCCTGGGGCTTGTCAGCTTTGCTGAGATTTACGCTTGGCTTTGGTCACTGGGTAGGTTTTGGGAGTTCGCTGGAGTGGCTGGCATGATGCTGTGGCGCCAGTTGCAAACCTGCCCTCGCTGGAGGCAGTTTTATTGCTCTTGACGCCAACCAGCCTATCAGTAAGACTAGAGGGTGCAAGGGAAGCTGTTACTTGCCGCGGTTACCCGGGGAGCACCTTTTCTGGCTGAGAGCTATGGGCATACCTTAGTGAACATGGTGAAGGGAAAGCAGGTTGCAGCCACCAGCTCAAGAGTGAGTGCGCTGACCAGGCGGCAGAGGGGCAGAGTACCTGGGGTGGCAGTCAGGACACCTGGGTCCCAGTCCTAGTCCCCTGCACACCAGTTGTTAGATCTTACACAAGCTGTCTAAGCCTATGACCCTTGCTTTTCTTTCTATGAAATAGGAATAAAAACACAAGAGCATGTCAGGATCTAAGGAGAGACCGTGTGTTATAAAGGCCCACAGCACCAAACTTAGGTTCTCGAGTGTTGCTGTTCCTTATTAGTCTAATTCTTACTCTAAGCTCAGCGGGGAGGGAGAGAGAGAGAGGAGGACAACTAAAGAAGAACTAGGTCATCTTTCTCAGCAAGTCTGAGAGCTGAGCGAACAGCAGAGATGCTGAGAACCGGGCAAATCTAAGCACCAGATCAAATGCTATCAGCAGTTTTCGGGGCTGCCGTTCAGGCTCAGGCAGCAGCTCCGGTTTCCCCAGCAAATACTTGGTTGGGTCAAATCAGTTACTTTTATCCAAAAATCCTCTCTTTGGCTCCCCTAGGGACGCCTCTCCCTTAATCTCCAGTTCCTTACCACCTCCCTGTTACATGCTGCCTGTATCCCTCACCCTGCCCTCGGTCTAGGGTCCTAAGTGCCTTCACCAGAATGAAGCCCTTCTGTGGTTCCAAGGCTTGCTCAGAACAGGGCCAACTGCATCGCTGCCAAAAGCACGTCTTTCTGAAACCACTAACACAACTGACAGACTTCAGAATAAACTGTAGAGGAGAAAATAATCACTGTTGTTAAGACTGGGTAGAATCAGAAATTTGTTTACTGGATCAAGGCCTCTTGCTTACATGAATGTTTTCCCTTTCTGGAAAATCCAGAATGGAAGGAAAAACTAATTGAGAAATTTCCTCTTACTCTAATAAACTACAGTCTGGGATACTGATCTCATCATCTACAGATGACAGCAATCCTGATTGTACCAGAACAGTCTGTGGCCTGGGAAGGGAACAGCTCCTTCCCTGCCCTACACCCGTCAGCCTTTCTGAGGAAGGACGAGAAGAAAATTCCTGTGAGTTGGACACACACGGGGCCAGTTGTTCATTCTTATCTACTGCCTGTTCGTAGGCTTCATCTACAAAAGTCAACTTCAGTTGGGGAAGGATTTGGCTTCTGTGCTATGGAAATCAATGGTAAATTTTGTTTTTTTTTTTGAGGAAGTCTAAAGTTATTCCCAGAGTTTTCATTATAGCCACAGGTATAAGATTATTAAAATCTATGGCAGGCTGCTACCTTCAAATTTCTTTCATTGTTGTGAGGATTAAATGAGATCTGGATATTGGCTACTGTCAAGACAGTTTGCATAGGGCTAAAAGGAACTTCTTTATACAATATCTATATTTAAATGGTACCACGTTATTTTAATTTTTTAATAAGAAACCAAGAGTCCATTAAATGGTACCATTTTTAATTTTCATAATTGAAAGCTGAAGCCTGCAATATCAATTAAATTGAATCAAACAGTTCAGAGCTATTTCTTGATCAATTAATGAAATTTTTAAAGGCCCAATGAATCACTGATTTTTAGATCATCTAGCTTGTGAGAAATCTCGTTAGGGTTAGTAATGGCATCTTTTCTAGATGGAAACACACTGTTGTCTGCTGTACCCATAAAACAACATTGCTCAGGTTCAAAAAGCCTGGAATTATCATGATTATTTCTTATCTAGACCTTTCCTAGTTAGAAACTAAGCATCTTTGAATGGCTTATTTCAGACGGTTCCCTTAGCATCTATGATGGGAATATAAACTGCTACAAACTTGTATTATATTATACCTATGCATATATTTATCTGTATATATGAGTGTGCAAATAAACGTTTTGGTAGGAGAAACAGGACTTTGTTAATCCTATTTTATTCCGAGGGCAAAGACCTTACTTTTCACTTACAACATTCTGTACTCTTTGGATTATAAAATGACCACATATTACTTTTACTAAAAAATAATAAAAAAATTAACAAAGAGTATGTAATGACATGAGAAACTAAGTGGAAAGAATACAGACATGGGATATATAGGCTTAGGAAAAATATTAGAAATATATCAAATGATAATGTATTTTTATATTTTATTAAAAATAAAATGTGCCTTAAAATATTGGCTAAACAATATCTATTTTCTATTATGGTTTTTAAAAACTTAATATTTTTGTCCCAGTGAACCTCATATATACTGAAATCTCATTCTTTGCTCAAAGATCCCATGGGGTTGAGGATTAATTTAAGTAGATTTGGTCAAGATATTAAATCAAGTCAGATAGTATATTTTTGTTCTATTCAACATAACACCAAAAGGTTATTTTAAGGTGAATTACAACTTGACACTGGACTCTTGGCTCCAGAGTTAATCTAAGCCATACTGTTATCTACTTGCACCCTCGTCATTTAAAGGGTAGGGTTTTGCACAGTGTAGAAGTTAAGAGCCTAGACTCTGGAGCCAGATTGCCTGTTTCATAATCCTGGCTCCACTTTTTGCAGTGTAACCTTGGCAAGTGAGTGAACCTTTCGGTGCTTTGGTATCCTCATTTGTAAAATGGTACTTACCTCACTGGGTTGTAAGCATTAAATGAATATGTATGAAGTGCTCAGAACGCTGCTGGGCACATAGTAAGCACTAAATAAGTGTTTGCTATTGCTACTATCATTATTACTAATGCACTATGCACCTGATTTCAGAAGCTTTCTGCTCTCAGTTGGACAGCAAAAGACTACAGTGTGAATCATGCTCTTTATAATACACTGTGCAGTTGCCTGCAGTTTCCCTGACAGGTGAGTTTTTACGAACAGAAAATATACTATAGCGTACATATAAAAAGCTCATCTGAAGTCCATTTCAGTATAAAAACTACTGTTTAAAAACAATTTTTATATGTAGAGAGATGAAAGTACAACTTTCTTCTACCCAACTTGAAAATATGAGAGAGGCTGATGAAAGTTACATTTAGAATAAAACCTGGCTTTTGGAGTTGGTTAGTTAGCTCATGTACTTACAAGGCCAGAAATACAACAAATTGCAGAATAATTCAATTTATTTCTCTGCCGTGTGTTCTTTGGTTCAGACTGTCTTCTTAATTACACCAATCACCACACCAAAGGTACTTTAAGGGAAGCTGTCAGAGGATTCGTATGAGAGAGTAGGATCCTTATATATAGTACATATATAGCCAGTACATATATAGTCCTAATTCCTGGTATCAGGAAAGCAATTCAAAGTAATAGCTTATTGATGGTGGAGCAGAAGCGGAATATGACTAAAACCACTTAGTAGTACCTTCTCTATCCAAGTGAGCATCATCTTAAGCAAAGTTGTATGTGTCATTACTTAAATGAACCAAAGAATGGATTGGCCTTTGGAAAGGAATGAGACAAGGAAGAGAAAAGAAAAAGAAAAAGGAGAAGAGGACATTTGATCTCCATAATTGGATATGACAGGAGAAAGTATTGTGAGGGATAAAGGAAAAGAGCCTGGGCTACCAGAGCCTTCATACTGCACACCTATGATACGCTTTCTTGGCACAGTATTTTGAGTGTACAGTGAGATCCTTATGGCATTCTGCCAGTGGCATTTTCTGTACGAAAGGTGCAGTATAGCGTGAAAAGGAACATAGACTAACACACCAAGGAAATCCAAAATTCTTTCGGCCATCCCACCACCATCCCACCCTTGTTCATGGAAGATCAAAAGGCAAATCTTACCTCCACTGAGAATAATGACAGCTATAAATATTGCCAAGTCGCTGTCATCTAATTCCAGTGCATTGAACTTCACAGCAAACTCAAACTTGGGCTCCATAAAGTCACCAAAGGGCTTTCGCAGGCTCTTTAGAAACTCCCTTGTCATGAATCCTTGGCCCTCGGATATGAGAACCCCATCTTTATTCATCAAGGAGGCCAGCATCGTGTAAATGATCTCGTGGACGCCATACTTGAGGAGAGTTACTTGGTCATTCAAGTCAAGGTTTACAAAACCAGGAATGCTTTTGGCATACTCCGTGATCTCTTGCACTGCTTCCACGGAGCGAAACTGGCATCCCTGAAAGATGCGGATGGCCACCTCTTTGCTCTGCTCCGTGATGTGTTTGAACTTGATTTTATCTTCTCCCATCATTAAAGAATTCATGTCGTAGATAACAAATGGCTGCAAATAAAACAGAGAACAAGTGGCTGAGTCAGAGGTTTCTACTTCACAGTGAACACCATCCCAGTTCAGAAAATTGTTTCTTTACATACATTGGCTTTGCTACCTAAAATCTTTAAAGTTGAAGATGCTTAATAATGAGAAAATACCCTTCTTTTATGCATCTTAATTATTTCCTGAAACCAATCATATTTCACCAATTTTGGTCTTCTTTTCCTTGAATTTACAAAGTAACATTTCACCTATGACTGGCTAATTGTTCCAATTTCTTTTGTTTGGATTGTCTTTGTTGATTTTTAAAATGATACAAATTCTATTGTTTACCTTGGCTTTCAATGAAACACATTTTTAACCATCTTTCAATAAAAAACCATTTCATCACTGATGAGAAGAGCAGAAAAAAATAAAAAATCATTTCAGCAACTCAGGGTTGAAAATACCCACTTGCACATAAAGCAACTCTTCAGTTTTAGATTAAATCTGTTTAGATCACAAATGAAACGCAGTGTGCATATACTTAACTATAAAAAAATCACTCTGAAAGCAGATTAGAAATATTGAGCAAAGAAAATGTCTATTTCTTTTTTAATGCTCTGGAAGCTTAAGCTCCTGTTTCAGAGCAGATGTAGAAGGTCCATGGTACACGCTGCAAAAAGTGGCAAAAGAAAAACAAAAGGATTTTGAACTTGCATTTTAAAGTAAGTCCTTATAGGTCAAATAATCAATAAAATACGTGCACCAATTACTCAAATTTGCAATAGGCTGCTTTCAAAAGCAAGTTGTGTTGGTCATGAAATTCTCTCTTTCCTTTCCTTGCATAGAACTAACAAAAGATTTGTGGTCACTGTGAAATTCTCAAGGCTACTCTGAGAAGGGGCAACATTTTACATAGACTGGATGCACTAAACTATATAAGGAGATAAACTCAGAATCCTATGCTTGTATATCTGAAAGCACCGGAATAAGAACTGAAGCTCCAGCTTTGGTTCTGTGGTTAATGACATGACTTAAGTCATTTACCTTTCCTAGGCCTCAAGTTTCTCAATGAGGGAGTGGATAGAATCAGGGCTTTTCATTTTTTCTCTGGAGGAGATTACACTTCCATCCTCAGAAGCTGTGTGTGTATGTGTGTGTGTGTGTGTGTAGGGGGGTGTGAATGTGTGGGGAGGTGCAAGTGTGCACACACAAAGAACGTGAAGTCTCTGATGTACTAAAAGTAAAATTCCTTTTGAGCAGGGATGCTGAGAACTCCCTCCTGAATGGCCAGAGGGAGGTGTCCATGAGTGGCCGCCGTAGCCAGCTTCAAGATCCACTGGTTGGAGATTCTATTAATCTACACAGGAGTCTATGTTTTTCACCAAACTATTAGGTCTGTTCTATACCAGAGGAAATAAAATTCACATTAAGGACTCTTAGATGTTGAACAGATTTCCAAACTTGCACATCATATCATCACCACTTACTGAAGTTATTCCTGCCATTTTTACTTTTGTTACCAAAAATTCACTTCAATTGTATAGTTTAGCAAACTCCAAAAGAGGACAAGGTGGCAACCCAAGAGCAGGTTTGTCACCAGACTTAATCTTTGGCTCAGGGCTCAGGCAGGTAGCCAAAGTTTACCTCCTATACTGTCTCAGGTGGTTCCAATTCTTCAAGGAAATTGGGACCAAATTGTCCTTACTGTGTTTCTTGGACATTTTGCTTACGTGTGTGTGTGTGTGTGTGTGTGTGCGCGTGCGCGCGTGTGTGCGTATGCTTATTTTCTTTTTTCTCTTCAGGATTGGTATTATTAATGAGAGACAAAAGAAAGGTAGAGCCAGTCACATCAATTAAAATTTACTGTATTTCCCAGAATGTCAGATTCTAATCATGAAAAAAATTTGAATGGATAATGATGCTTTTACAGAATCTAGGGAAAATGTGTTTTTTATCCTTCAGGTGTTTTATAGTGTATTACAATTTATATTAATGAAAAAACATTGGCTTTCTTTTCTGCTATGGGAATACGATGGTATGGACACCTGAAAAGACAACCTGCACCTGCAGGAGGACAGATAACACGAGTATAAAACCATCGCCTCTCCACATATGCAGAGACCATACCCAGGACTGCCCACTTCAACTTTCAGATGAGCTTCTGCTCAACTGCTGGCTTCTTGGCACAGAACATATACACGAAATTCTTTCACCTCCATGTAAGCATTTATCTGGAACTGTGCCCTGATAAATCACCCTGTGACTCTTCCCCTCTACTTCCCCTGTCCCCTCATATGAAGCCCAGGTTCCTGTTTTTGAAACTCTGTGATAGTTGAACACAGGGCACAAAATCCTGCTAATTTTCTCTCCCAATTTAACAACAATGTGACTTTAACCCCTTGGCAATCGATGTTGGTCAGGATTTCCTGGCAGTAAACACTCAAGGACAGGGAGAGGAATCAGCACCCCACCATCATGCCAAACCATTCCAGCTTTTTAAAATCCCTTCAGCATTCGAAAAGTGGTGAGCTGGCAGAGAATTCTGGGTTTTGAAAAGCAAATGAACGCCAGGTGGAGTTTTTTTGTTTTCCCTACTCATACCTGATTATACTGTTTTTGTTGCATTTCTGAAGTCTGCAAAGCCTCCATGTGCATCTGTCAAACTGCAAGAGTGATCCCCAGGCACAGTCTGCCTCTCTTTGCAACCGATTCCCCAGTTCTTAGACTGCAAACAGTTTACTTACACATGACTGTCACATTCCACAAGGGGCTCCCTATCCCCAAGCCTAGTGAGAAGACAGTGGCCCGCCTGCTTTACAGATAGCGGAACTCCTAAAACCTCAGTCAAATTTGGCCTGTAGAATTCATCTTGAATCGTTAATTTAGCGTTACACTTCGGTACAATTTTCCATGTAAAATGTACTGCACGTCCATGGTCACGTTTGTGTTTTCTACAAAGCAAAGGGGAGCCCGTACCCTTGCAATTGGCTTGTACAGTATCGCCTGATGATCTGCTATTACAGGAGGAGCCATTTCATCTTCAAATTTTGTCTTAATGATTTTATACTGTAGTCTGGGGATAATAATGTATTTATCTTGAGACACTACATCAAATGGTTGGATAGTCACTCCTCCTTAACAAGAAAGAAAGCTTAACTACAACTAGGACATGAGTGAAGCGGATCCAGGCTTTGTGGAACCTGAAATGTACACAACTGTGAGGCCTTCTCTAAGAAACATAATGCAAATTATGAGAACAAAATTGCTCAGGCCCTTCCCAGAGCACTGGAAGGGGCTCTGTACAAGGGACCATTAGCCTCACGGTGAATCCGCCTTTGGCCATTACAACGCCAGTACTTCGCATGTATCGGACAGACCCGAAAAAGGTCTGGAGAATGGAATGAAGAAAGCTGCGCTTGAACAATGTTTTTCCAGGGAAGCAAAATGATTTCTGTAAGGGGAAATACATTTTAAAGAAATTTTTAAAAATATTTATTTATTAATAGAGACAGGGTCTCACTCTGTGACCCAGGCTGGAGTGCAGTGGCACAATCACAGCCACTGCGACCTCCAACTCCTGAGTTCAGGTGATCCTCCCACCTCAGCCTCCCAAAGTGCTGGGAGTACAGGTATCAGCCACTGTGCTCAGCCTGATTTTTTTTTTAAAGAGACACATCAAACATAACTTATTATGATATATTTTGATTTTCAAAAACGGCTCCACATATCAAGGCCAGGGTGGGATTAAGGGTACTGTTTTATATACATGAGTAAATTTAGTTATAGATCTATGATGTGCTTCCTATGCAAAACACAATGATGAAGGGGGAAATGATGAAAACAAATAGAGGAATAACAGTTTACTTGTTTGAGAGGAGAAACAGATCAGTAGAATTCCCTAGTAATCCAATAACATCAGAATTTTAATAATGAGTTATGAAAGGTATTAAACACGAATGCTTCAAGTTTACAGCTCCTTTGGAATAATAAACTAGCAAGCTAAAGGAGAGAAACAAGAAAAAATCAACTCATAAAGCACAGGATATTCTGGGTGATTTCTCTAATTTAGCAGATTGAGATCAGCGTGGCAGACGAGTCTACCGCTCTCCCAATCACTTCGTAACCTTGTCCGAGTTAAAACTGGCTCGGAAAAATGTGGGCCTCATCTCATGGGGCTTTCCTGATATTCTTAGTTTTCCTTAAGGAAGAACACTGAATTCTTAGGTTCTGTCTTCTTCATTTTGTTTCCTTCTTCCTTGTTATAGTTCCGACTGACTTTTCATCAACTTTGACACACCTGGTTCTCCTCAATTAGCTACAATGGGTGAATGTTAATCCAACATGTGCTGGTTTGGCTTTCCTCAAGCTCTTTTTGGTTTTTGCCCCTGTTGTTCCTGTTTTCCTCTTGCTGAGAACCATGGGATTTATAGAACATAAGGGGTCTTCAGAAATAGTCTGTACCATCATTCTCTAACTATTCAATAAACTGAAGCCACAAGACTTTCCAAAGTCCAAGAGCAATTTATAGCAAACCCTGACTAGAACCAGAGCTCCTGATTCCTGGTTGAGTTCTTTTCCCTTTCTATTGCTTTCTACACTTCCCCACTTCTTCTTTTTCCTAATAAAATGACTATTCTGGAATGAATTGGGGCTTTTAAACTGCAGGTCTTATATGCTGGGATCTTGAGGCAGTGCCTTTGGAACTGTTGTTTCCCAGAGGTGCTGGTTAAGTGCTGTGTGTGATAGAAGTGAAGCTTGAAAGGCTGTCAAAGGTCATTCTGCTTTCCTGAGTGGTTTAGAGATTTAAGACAAACAAATGAAAACTTAATACAAAGAATTATTCACACTTTAATGAACTAGCATATAATCACAGCTCTTAAAAAATCCTCTATTGCCAGCCAAAAAGTTACTCAGCGGGTAAACAAGGGTATTGGTCAACTGAGTCCAATCATTGGGAAAAAAAAAATCCAAATGTTTTTCTTCTTAACTATATAGAATATTTTTTCAACTTATTCTCCGGAAGAACATTACTGATTCAGATCTGTTATATCTTTAGCTATTCCTGACAACCCTGGCAATAAAAGAATTATTTTATTAATATTAATATATAGATTAATGTTTCCAGGAGCCTAACTTTTCTAGCAGCCAAGGAAATAAATTAGCACTACTATCTTGCTCTTTTTTTCTCCTGGAGTCCCTGAGCAGCTTGCCCAATATCCTTCTTCTCAGGGGAGCAAATTCCAGCACAGTCAGGCTTTTCCAGAGATAAAGGGAAAAGAGACCATACTTTGTTTAGCTGGAAATGTAGGATTTAAAAGGGTAGATATCTTTCTAATGGTTTGAGTCACCGGATTTGATAGTCATTGTAAATTTTAGAATGTACAAACTTAAATGGGTACAGAAATGTTTTCACAAAAGTTTACATTTCCATATTGGTTTTATTATTCATTAGTTTCATATTTCACACACTATTTAGAATGACCATTTTCCTGCTGGCATTAGTTTGCTCTTATAATTATAAATACAGTGACTCCACATGTATCCATTGTAAACAACGTGATGCTTTGGAACCCAAAGTCCAATATACTACAAATAAAAAGTTTTATTCCTTATTTGCAGATAGAGTGCAGCCAGAACTTCACCATTTCTTAGATATGGGGTGAAGAGTTGGCAGGCACACTGAGGGTTTCTCTATTTATTGTTTTATGACAAACCATGGCACTGGAAATGGTTTTGAAAACCACTCTCTGTTTATTTTCATCAACAAACATGGGATCATGTGACAGTGATACACCCAGTGTGATCATCGCACCAGGGTAATAGTCAAACACCAGGAACTTCCAAAGTCCATTCAGTTATCAAACTGCCTTCGTGAACAGAGCACCCTGGCTCTAGCACATGCACGGTTTCCAGGGCTCAGTAGGATCCCTTAAAGAAGGGTTTGTGGCTGGAATGAGCCACTGAAAGGGAAATAGGTCGTGGGGACAGTCAGTTCTACCCTGAGGATGACGAAAAGGCCTATTGCTCCACAAATTTCTTCTCTGGGGATCCATACACAGGGATTCCATATCCTATCTTTCCCTAGCCCTGAGCCTAAAATTTCCAAGCATTATTCTTAGTCAGGCGAGCCGATGAAAAGTAAGGCGTCTGACGTGACAGTTGACAGAAGGGGAGCAGGAGCAGTTAATTTATCTATTGCGAAAGGTACAAGTGGCCCCAGGGAATAAGATACAGGAGAAGGATGTCTAGCTGGGGAGGGGGGAGAGGCCCTGGATGGCCTGGAGGCAAGTGCGGAAAGGGCAGAAGGCGGGCGTTCCATAGTATACAACAGTTAAATTGAGCAGTAAGATTAATACAAAGAACGGCCTCTTCGATCAAGTCAGTTCCTTTTCCAAAGGTTCTGGGTAACTGGTCATTCTCTATGCTGAGTAGCCTCCCCCAGGCTTGGCCTAACCAACACTGATGACATCAGTCTCAAGCAGGGTGTACAATGAAACCCAAATTGCTCTACTGCACAGCCACAGCCACTTTTGGACACTCCCGTCCTCTCAAGAGTCCACACTTCTGCAAAACTTTGCCTATCGATGCAAATCTTAACTTTCATGAGCCCTGGCCAAGAGATAACATGACGCCCCTGAGACAGATGCTATCAAATGAATAACACTACGATGCAGATAAAGAACAGATCTCTAGTCTCATTGGAAATCACGTTTCGGATTTTTTTCTCTCTTATATTCATCTCTGAACTATTTCTTTCCACTAGTACTTAATTTGATATTGCAAGATAAGGAGAAAAGAGAATGCCAAACGATTCTAGTTCAGTTTTGTGTCATCAGCAAACGGATTATTTTAATTTGGCCCAGTCTCTCCTTTTCCAGACTCCAACTGGAGGCAATTCTTCCTGTATCCAGATCATGAGTGATGTCCAGCTTTGTGAGCAAATATTGGGCTAGTTAGAAGCCCTTTGTTGAAAGTCCAGAATTTCAAAGGGCACAGGCAATCGTTTTTATTTCAAATTAAGCAAATACAGTCTGAGTAACTATCAGGGGCAAAGCATAGTCCTAGTTATTACAGGGAAAAAAAAAGTCACAAACACTTGGCCTCTAAACTTGAGAAGCCTGCGATCAAGCATTTTGTAGCCCTTTCCCCTAAAACAGCTTATTACCTACTTATTCCATAAAGAGCCTCCAATTATCATATTTTTTAACTCAAAAACATAGAGCCAAGGAGTCAACTGGAGTGAGATTTTAGAGTGATTTACCGTGGTTTGGGCTCCGTGTCCTTCAGTAGCACTGATAAGAGCATGTTGGCCACCAGAGTTGTAAAGCTAAATTCTTCACTACTGGGGATTTTTTCTTTTTTTTGGTCTCCCTCCTATCTTCCAGGTACCGTTAAATTGATAGGCTTTTCAGCAAGGATTGCGGGATTGACTTGGGAAATGAAGAGAAGATGAGGAAGCAGCTCCTGCAAGCTAAATGGCCTCAGCCAAAGCTGTGAAGTACGCAGTTGCTTTAGGGCACGCTCCCTTTCGGCAATCCTGTGCCAGTTTTGGGTCTCCAGTCCTGGTTCCCAGACCTGCTCTCAGTAAGCTATTGTAATCTTCCTTGAAGTGTTACCTTTCTTTGGCCACATCGCTCTAGTTTGTCTTTTATTTTTCTACCTGGACATAAACAGTTTATTTTCTGTAGTCAAATCAGCTATGCAGAGGTCTTCATTTACTACTGATGTGCTATGTTCCAGTTTTTTCATTGCACAGAGACTCAGCTTTGTTCTCCCCTATGTTCTGCCACCCTGCGTGTGTGGAAGATAGCAGTCCTAGTCAAGGCCCTTCCTGACTTCTGTAATTTAAGAAGAACAACACAGCACAGGAAAAATTTCCCAACTGGGAATTTTTTGGGATAGCAGAACCTGGTAAAAAATTCCTGTTGTTCTAAAATCGACAAAAAGAAATCGTACTCGAAAAGTTTTCCCAGAGTAAAGTTTTCCTAGTGTGTATGTCTCCCTGGCTCGTTGCCAGCCAATGGGAAAGACTAGCTTGCAAAAGTAGTGTGGCATGAACGGACTATCAGGCTAGGAATGCTCTGATCTAGAGGTTAGAAAGCCTGCATTAATCCTGGCTCTTCCACATGCTTGCTATGAGATCTTAGGGCAAAATGTTTAACCTCCCTGGACTTCAGTTTCCTCATCTTTAAAAAGAGGATAATAACAGAAGCAGTAAGATGGCCGTGCGGCTCAAACCTACTAAACATGTAAGATTTTTTGAAATTGTAAAGAAGTGGATCCAGGTATACTATTGTTAAGGTATCAAAGACCTCTTTTGAAAATCTGAAAACTCATTGTCCTTATTGGCATGTGGACAGAGATCCCATAGTTTTCTTTTTCTATTAGCTGAGTCTATTACAAAATGGTTTAGTTAAAAGGAAAAAACAGTATCTTGAGATAGTCATCAGAATACATAAAAGGGTAATGTGATTTTCCCAAAAATATATCTGAGTGGGTAAAAAGATACACATATCTGTCAAGTTATTGCACAGCTCTCCTGGAGATGTTCATTTGATAATAAATGCTTGCATACAAGGGCTTTCAGGAGCCGGGGCAGTGTCTTCCAAGTGTGTTCTGCAGTGCTTACTGCCCTAGGAACATTCTGTAGACATTATTATCAAAGCCAGATCCTGTCTTTAACAACTGAGGTATAGAGACATGATCCAGGTCACACTCAAAGCTGATGGCAGAATTGGGACTGGAATCCAGGCATAGTTTTGGTTTGTTTTAATATAATTCCATGTTGCTTTCTCAGCTTCTGGTCAGGGAAGAGTTCTACTTCTCGGAAAACTTGACTCAGTAACAATTATAACCCATTCTGAATTTTCTAAACAGTATCACTCAAGGAGCCTTAAGATGTTTGAGAATTCACAGCAGTAGCCCAAGCAGCTCAAGAGCCTTGCAGAAGATAAAGTTTACATACATAATAAAAGGATAGAGCTTCCAGTTCCCTAGGAATAATTAATACAGTACTACAAGGAAAGAAAGGTAATATGATATCTGGAATGTATTTTTACGGCCCATGTTGAACGTCGTAAGAGTTAACTCTGGGAGTTCTCCTGAAAGGTAAAATAGTGGGACTGAATATCTTTTCCAATCCTAGTTCTGGCCCTTCCCAGAGAAAGCAGGGCTGCTTGAATGAACATTGTTATGGCCAGTTATTTTGATGCCAAGTAAAAGAGACTGATCCCAAAAGAGGGTGGTAGGATGAGGGGGCCTCAGTTCATTCATTAAAGTTAAGATGATCAGTACATTCTTACACTATTCTCAAAGATTTTATTAGAACTTGAAGGACTTCTTTCCCTTTTCAAAATGTTTACTTATCCTATCTGAAAATACTTTATGCATTTTAGGCTCTGCCTGCAATATGTTAACAGTCAACAGCTGAACAGTATTCTGCATATGCATGTGTAACACAGTAAATCATTTACTCAAAGAAAAAAAAACATAAGAAAACCCCAGCCACCCCCAATGAAGACAGCAGAAGAGAACTAACTGATTTGTCTGTTGTCTTTCCTGTCAAGATGGCCCTCGCCTTTGCTTTGGTCAGCGGGAAGGACTTTATGTATGAGTCGTACAAATGTTTTGCCAGGGCCCGGAGGTCAGCGGACTCTGGGTTCAGCTGGTCGATATCACTGGAGATCTCCGCCAACAGCTTCTCCTTCTCGGCCTGTGGCATCCGCCCAAACCTGATGGCTATAGAGGAAGAGGAATGACAGGGTGAATCATTGAATTACTACTGCTCCCAATGTGCACTGTTCTCTCCCCAGCCCTAGTTCCCACATAATAAAAGCCCCTCCTCCCTCCACCAATCTCAAGTTCTGGTTCCTATCTACCACTTTGCTAATGTTTTTATTTCACAACAGTAGCACATGCTATCAGTAAAATTAAATTGTTCGCTTCTTTAATTTAAAAAAAGTTAATACATGAGTCTGCTGGGAAGGTGAAAGAATTTAAGAGTTTAGCAGAGGAAGGAAAGTATGTTGACTTAAACATGAAATAACTGAGAACCACCTCCTATTCATCCCTCAAAACCCAATCCAAATGTCACCTTCTTTGTGAGGCTTTCCCTGACTTCTACAAACACAGTTAATTATTCCTTACCCTGTACTCCACTAACCCTTAGTATATACTTTAACAACAACAATTTTCACATTGTACTGTAATTATTTATTTTACATGCCTATTTATCCCACCACTATAGAACAATGTCCTGAAGGTCAGGGGCAGTGTCTTATTTATCTTTGTATCCCCAGCACTTGACATAAGGTCAGACACTAGAGGGATCAACATGCTTCATGAATTAAAGTAAGGAACTGTACAGAATTCAAAGTTGTACAGACATAGGCTTTGTTCTCAGGGAGTTTGTATGGTCTTTGTTCCTGTTATAAAGAAATACGGATGGTGCTTTATTTCATCTTATTAGGCCAGAAAGTACTTTTACATGTAGTGGAGAGAAGCCATAATTATCCCTGACTCTCCAGAATTACCACTTAACGATGTTTGTCAGAAAGACAATATCCTCAACATTTGGCTTCTTGTGGGATAAAGAAGTGTGAAAGAGAAGATAAAAGAAAGAAAGGCAATGAGGAACACCTAAGAGAAGTTGGTAAGGCCTAAGTTGGGGGAAAAAATCAAGTGTTTGTATGAAATAACTTTTCTACTCAGATATGTTTGCCTTCCTGTCTGCCAATACTATCTGCAAAATAATTATTTTGAGTAATGTGACTTTGGGAGCACACTTTGGACTCTGCGTTCTCCAATAATATGGGCATTTGGCTATCATAACCACTATTAATTACCCCATGCACAGCTCCATCCCTACACGCAGCAGTGGTGTCATAGTGATGTGTTTTTCTGGTGGTCTCCTTCACTGGGCTGTGTGCTCCTTGGGGGCAGAGACTGTGTCATAGTCATCTCTGTCTCTTGCAG
Source organism: Propithecus coquereli (assembly GCF_000956105.1). NCBI lineage: Eukaryota > Metazoa > Chordata > Mammalia > Primates > Indriidae > Propithecus > Propithecus coquereli. The sequence continues at coordinate 660,441 of NW_012150408.1, forward strand.
TTAGTGGTGCTCAGTCAATGGCTGCTGAATACCAGGATAAATAGATAGATGGTCCTTTGCTGTATGTTATTATGCTAAAAGTAGCATTTCTAACATAAGACGCAAAAGCGCATGAAAACATTTCCATCTGAGTACTTAAGTTAATTTTACTTTGGATTTGCCAGAGAAGAAACCAATCTGTACCCTTGAGTCTCAAATTCATAAATTCATTTCAATTGACCGTAAATAAACTTTATCATCAATGAATACAACTATTGTGTTGTAGAGGCCTCCTTGGAGACCTGGGAGTTATAATAGAAAGGAAGAGAATCTTACCTCGCAGGATTCCTTTAAATTAAATTAGCCTATGTTTAGACACTTTTAGTAAATATATCCGTTGTACGTGACCCCTTCAAATAGATATCTTTAAACAATTGCAAGTTTGGGGTCAGAATCTGTCAGAATCTGTGAGTAGGGATACTCACTCTTCCCCCATCTCTTTCTTTTTAGTCCCACAGGGATGGGGAATGGTTGTTCACATACTCAACTACTGATGAACCACCCCCACCTCTGCCACCAGTTTGTTCGGGCCCCTCAGTTACGACCTCGTCACTCACTGTATTCTCCTCCACAGCACTGATCACAGTGATCCTCTACAACGTTTTCTTTCCTCCTCTGCCATATACTCTCCACGAAGGCAGCAATCTTGTTCATTATTGTTATCGACCTTAGTACAATGCCTGGCACATATTAAGTCCTTGTATAATATATTTTGAAATAAAATGAAGAAAAAAAACCCCAGATAGTAAATTCCTTCAAAATCCTCTGTGAAGCTGTTTCTGACCACTTTGCTCATTTGCCTCCTTATACAGTTGGCCCTCGGGTATTCCTGGGTTTCACATGTGAGGAGGAGTCAACCAATCAAATTCAACAGAAAATAAAAAACCTAATTAAAAAATAACACAAATGAAAAAACACAGTATTATAGCTATTTATACAGCATAACATAATATCTAATACAATGTATTAGATATTATAAGTAATCTGGAGATGATTTAAAGTACACAGGAGGATGTGTGTAGTTTATATGCAAATACTAGGCCATTTTATATCGGGGACTTGAGCATCTGGGGATTTTGGTATCTGTGGGGGTTGGAAGGGAGGTCCTGGAACCCATGCCCCCAGGATACTGAGGGGCGACTGTATTATGTTTAATCCTTGTTCATCAGTAGTTTTCATTTGAGAAGTGAGGAGGTAGGAGAAGCAGAGAATATAAGAATCACTTGGTAACTTTCTAAAATTAAGTGTCTTCCATGGGACACTTTGACAGGCCATCCCTACACCCAACTAGGACTATAACAAAAACCTGGGATTTGGGACAGTTTAGAAAAAGCTTCCTAAACGATGGGCTCATGTTGTATGCATACTTTGGTTCATATTATCAAACTATTACTATACTACTATGTTGGTTTATATTGGTTATTCTACTTGAATATAAATTATATGAGATGAGTAACAGGTTTTCTCATCTTTGTTCCTGGGTGTAACAAAATACACATAGTAGATAACATAAATGTTTGATGAACTAAACTCTAAAATATCAAGCTTAAAACAGACACAAAATGAGATACCAGGTACACTGGGAAGTTTGGGAAAGTGATCATGAGAGAAAGCACCAAATAAGAATTATGGCTTATTAAAAGAAGAAGAAATTTTGGTGTAAAACTTGGAGAAAATCATTTATCATGTAACAAAACAGAGATGGTTAGAATCACCAACTATCTGTTGCTCTTGGACTTTAATTAATTCACAGACCATACAATACCATCTCTTCACTCAGTGAATAATTATTGAGTGATTATCGCATGCCAGACATTGTTCTAAGTGTTGGTTAGATTTTTACAGATCAGAAACTATAAACACACAAAAAAGTTTACATGCCTAGGAAAGCAATTTTTTCCTAATGGGTAATCAAAAAAGTTAATTTAAAATAAACAAGCAGCCAAAGATAGCCACTTATTACACATACTAGACCTGTTTTCCATAATCTAACAAAAATAGCCAAAAATAACTTAAAAAACACTCTTTTTTTGAGACAGAGTCTCACTCTGTCGCCCCAGGTAGAGTGCAGTGGTATCATCATGCTCACTGCAACCTTGAACTCCTGGGCTCAAGCAATCCTCCTGCCTCAGCCTCCAGAGTAGATGGGACTACAGGCCCGTGCCACCACACCTGTAGTTTTCTATACTTTTAGTAGGGGTGGGGTCTCAATCTTGCTCAGGCTGGTCTTGAACTCCTGGACTCAACCAATCCTCCCATCTCAGCCTCCCAGAGTGCTAGGATTACAGGTGTAAGCCACCATGCCTGGCCTTAAAATCATTTTAGAATTAGGAGATATTAAAGTGAAATCATTCTGCTAGAATCTAAATAAAATGTGAATTTTTGTAAGTTGAAGTTCCCCCCAAAGGCTAAATCTAATGAATAAATTATCTGTATTGTTAAATGCCCATGCTCCAAATTAGATTCAATTAACTATTAGTCTAACTAATTAGATTGATGATTTTAGCATTTTTACACACCAGAAGTTCAAAAAAGGGATGAAAAATACATCCCATTTGGTAGGGCTAAATTTGCATAAAACATACAGAAATGTGAAGTTATAGAATAAATAAAAATTTTTATTTACATGCAGTTTTGGGGGAGGGGGAAACGGGGTCTCGATATATTGCCCAGGCTGGACTTGAACTCCTGGGCTCAAGCCTTATCCTTTCACCTCAGCCTCCTGCGTAGTTGGGACTATAGGCATGTGCCACAGTGCCTGGTTCTGCAGTCATTTTTTAAGGGGGAAAAAGCCAATTTTATCTTGTTGCTTTTGAGTCTCATATAATCATACCTGTCTACCTCATGTGAGGTAATGAAAGGCAGCACAGAAAGAGTTTAGCATAGTGCCCGGCACATGGTAATACTTAAGAAACACAGCTTTTACTCCTTGTGGATCAAGTGGTCTAGGGGCACTATGATTACGTTATCAGTTATAAATCAGACGGTAGCCTTGGCATACTGACCTCGCCTACAGATAAAGAACAGACTCTGAAAACCTAATCTATCTGTCTGTCTATATCTCTCTGTCTTTAAATTGTTTAGGAAATGGTGTTTTTTAGTTAGTTATTCTTGAACCTCAGTTTCTACCCTTTGAGTGGAGAATCTGAGAACCAAGATGAGGGAAGCTGGATTGTTGTTTCCTGTAAGACTGAAGTTAGAGCTTAGAAATAGAAGATGAACATTCTAGCTTAGGGATCAGACATATAAAGGCTGAGTGTGCCCATATAAAAGTCTGTTTTTTCCAAATCTTCTACTACTGCTGATTAATCTTAAAAGACAGACAGAAAATGCTCCATGTATTACTGTAAGTCACTGAGTAAGAACTTCTGGCCTCGCTAGAAGGCAACTGAATTAACATTACATTTTATGTAGTCAGGAAGTCTATTTTCTAGTTTCAGCTCAGTGGCACACTAGCTGTGTGGCTTTAAGAAAATTAATTTCTCTGGCCCTCAATTGCTTTATCTATAGAATGAGGAAGTTAGCAAAGAAGATCACTAAAGTTTCCCTCCTTTAGCTCTAAATTTAGCTCTAAAATTCTACAAATGTCTTTATAGTACTTGAGAACATGCTCTGCTCTTTTTTAAAGCAATATTTGTCTAGTCTTTGAGGCCCTAAAAAAAACAAAATACATTCTGTCTGTTCTACAGATCTAGCACCTGTCACATAAAGCAACTTCCAGAACACTGGCATTCAGTTTCATATTTGGGATAATTAATCACCTACAGAGAATTCATGTTTCTGGATTAAAAAAATTGTCAGTATCAGAATCAGTACACTTCCTTCAGGAAGACTAGCTTTGATAGAGACTCATTAATTTCCGTTGAAAATATATTAGCATACTGTACACAACATGCTTTTACTGAGCTGAATGCGGCTCACTACTAGCATATCGCAGACCCAGCACTGAGTATTTAATACTGATATTACTGAACACACAAACTCCGAGCATATGGAATAATTAGATGTCCTGATTTCTGGATCTGGGTATAACACTAAGAAACAATTAATTGATATGTTTTTAAAATACCTACCTAACTGTAAGAGCATTAAGACAAATGTGCTTAATTATAAAAATTAATTAGATTTTCAAAATAATAAATCAATAGAAAATAGAAGAATGGAATAAGATGAGTTTATTAAAAATATTTTTTGTCTTTCAACATTTAAGGCATGAATTTGCATACCTTATTAGTCAAAGCCATGTCTTATGGACAATTTTTCCATTTTTTACACGTTTTTTTGCATGTGAACAAGACTCGCACAACACTATTGCTTTTCATATGGCTGTTGTCAATAAGTTATGCTTTTCCACACCACTCTTTCTTAAGGGAAAAAAAAGTTGTGTATTTTGAGGTTTTGCAGGATTTGACAATCTACTAGCTACCATTTTCTAGTTCCTCTAAAGTAAAATAAGGAGCAACCTTAGCACTAATATTATTTTTACATAGGGGTATCATTTTCAAATCATTTGTAGAGAACATTTAAACATTTGTCTAAGTTTCTTTCCAAAGTAGAGATGAGCAAAATACCTTATCTTCTAACTCAATCTCCCTGAAGTCTCACCTGACATCATTTAACTCATTCACTGAATACTTGTTTGATGCAAGACACTGTGCTCCACACAGACTGGCTGCGGTGGGGCGCAGGATAACAAGGACATGTCTACAGGGGAGATCAGAAACATACACAGATTACACTCTCTCCAGTGCACCTGTCTTTACTGGCTCCGTGCTGTCCACCTAAGCAGATGTTCAGATTCTGAGCCTCGTATTACCTCCTCTTCAAGCTATCTTTCCTTCACCTAAGAACTTCCTGAAAGAGTTGTCTTCACACTACGTTGGTGTTTGCTCACTTTGGATTTACTTCTCGACCCAATGCAATCTCGCTTTTGCCTCATATGAATTTACTGAAACTGCTCGTAACAGTCCTGAATGCTTTTCTCATGGCCAGGTCTAAGGGCCTCTTCTAAGTTCTTGATCTGCTTGAGCTCTCCAGCATTCTCCCAGCCTTTAACACGGGGGCCATCTCCACCTCTTACTTAAAAAATTTCTCATCCTTGTTTCTGCTTTTCTGGGTCTCCTATCTCTCTGCCTGCTACTTTCCAGATCTTGTCAATAGTGCCTCTTCCTTAGCTTATATTCTGTTGTTCCTAGTTTGATCTTCTTTCTAACTCACAATAGGTGCTAATGACTCCTGCTCTTTTTCCTGAGATTTGGATCCTTATTTTTCACTTCTTCCTATATTCCTTTGTATGTGGGTGCCAGATATCCCATAAGCACCTCAAACACAATATAAAACCAAATTTTTAATTTTCTCCTCCAAACTGGCTCCTTTCTTAGTTAATTCATTCTATCACCCAAACTAGATATTCTGAACAATCTTTGACAACCTCTCTTCCCTCAGACATTTTTATTCATTGATCACTGCTCTGATATTTCTCTCAATTTCTTTCCTTCTCACCCTTCTCAGTGTCTTAGTTCCTAATATGACATTAGTCTTCCGATTTTAGTCTTTTCTGTCTGTAATTTATCCTTTTTACTGTTGTTGGTAGTTTGTTTTTGGGTAATACAGAGCTGATCACTCCCTTGCTTTTTAAGGCTTAGAATGTGATGTGTTTGTCACAGGAAGGTATAAAATGCAGAAAAGAAAGAGCAGAGAAGCAGAAAAGCCTTATGGAAGGGAGCATTTGAACGGGGCCTGGAATGTCAGGCAGGATTTCAACAGGGAACAGAAGGACACCATCGACAGAGGTCTGGATGTGTCCAAGCAGAAGGGCTTTTCTCGGAACTGCGAAGAAGAGCACGGTTTGCCTGACAGATAGGAGAGTGGGCAGGGGTGGGGAGAGGAGGCCGGCTCCACCGTGGTGGTGCTGACCGCCACGCGGGGTCGACTGGCAGAGCTGACTGTGTGGCCATGTGCTGCCATGTGCATTAGGACTGTCACCTTTTCTGAAAGTCAACATTTGGGTAATTTTCCTTTATACCTCAAAGAAGACTAAAGAAAAATAAAGGAATACGTTAACATTTAAATCTATTTGCCATTTTCCCCCTTTTCCCAATATACACTAGAGCTGCTGCTTATGCAGCATTGAGAAAACTACCTTAAAAATGCCCAGTGCCGCAAAAATCAGTGCAACTATTTTTCTGGATTTTTATGAAGCCACTGAGAGATTATTTTAACGTCGTCAGCTTTTTGTTTTAAATAAAAGAAAAAAACCCTGTCATTTATATCATAGGCTATCCTAATCAGCAAAGGTGAGATTACATTAATTTGTGAAAAATATAATTTTTATCAAATCTCAATGTTATAGGTAAAACCTAACTGAATGACTCATAAATAACGTAAGTCAATTCTTCTCTACTTCAGGTTATTTTTAAAAATGCACCTAAGCTGGGTGCAGTGGTGCGTGCCTGTAGTCCCAGCTGCTCAGAAGGCTGAGATGGGAGGATCACTTGAGCTCCGGAGTTCGGGCCCAGCCTGGGCAACATAAGGAGAACCCATCTCTTAAAAAAAATTTAAAATTTTTAAAAATGCAATTATCCTAAACTTATTATTTTATTATTTAGTTCATTTATAAAAAGCAGCTGTGAATGAGCAGGAATTATTTACTAGTCAAAATTCTTAATGACTAAATGATTCCATTAAAAATAAAGAGGACACATTTTAAAAATATGATTAATATCAAGGAACTGACATGAAGACTTAAAATCAAAATTACTACTTCAAAAAACTATAAAAATGTGTGCAAGTGCCCATTTGACTGCAAGTATTTTTATCAAGATTCCGTAGATACCAGCTGCACTAACAAATAGTAGCTGATGCAACAATCACTCAGTAAGTTATATGCACCTCTGGGTGGCCTTGGAAGTGGGTACTTATTTCTGCTTTATTTTCATTTTGAGCTTTCCTCTAAAGTGATGTCTAGACATGGTATTGAATTGATTGTGTTTGAGATGACTCAGGAAGACTTCTGAGCAATCAGTGGGATTAACCCACAGTCTAGAAATGATGGACTGTTATGTGACCAAAATAATTGGAACATATGTTTATCTTCATTACTTACAGAAAAACAAAAAATGTGTTTCCAAAGCATACCAGTCAATCCAACACCTGGGTACTTTTCTACCCAATGGTGAAAATGGGTGTTTGAGAAACAACCATGTTTCCAACCAGAAGAATTCTGAAATTACATTCTTCTACAATGTTTAGGCTACAGGTCACAATCAAAATAAAAGTTTCATCCGAAGTGCTTTAACCATACATAACCTAATATACCATTTACACTTTCTCTAGCCCAGACTGCTTCGGATTTGTACTGTGGAGCCGAGTCACTTTACCCTACAGTCATCAAACTAACTGCCTTAAATTGCTGAGCAATTGATCAGAACATGTAGACCTGATTCGGGTGTATGAATTACATTTTTACGGCACCAAAACACATCGGTGAAAACTTTTAAATTCAGGCAACTGATGAACCAGGTGCCTACATATTTGGGCAGACTGTAACACTGTTTAGAAGGTACAGAAGAGTTGATTGAAAAGTGAAAATTCAGTGGGTTTGGTTGTTTGATATAGAATTTTCAAAGTTGAAAGGACATAGTGATCATTTGAATTCAGTGATTGTTCACTAATACTCCTTAGGGCCGTTAGGGTTCCTTGATGGTTACTCCAGAAGCCTTCTTCCAAGCTGTGAGACCCTGGCAAGGGAGAAGCTAAGTACATCAGATGGACTAAACAGAGACCAAAGAGCAGAAATGAAAGTAACAGAGAATGAAGTCAATCTACTTTGGGGTATGTTCATGGCTTCTTGTGCATACTGAAAACAGCTGGATGCTGCCTTGGGTATAACACTAGAAGCCTCTTTTGATAACTGAAAAAGGTATTCTATAGGAATGAAAACTTTGTTAACTGTTGGCTTCACATTGGCCAAAGCCATGGATTTTAAATAGTGACTATGATGTCCAAGAAAACTTTGCATTTAGAAATGTTTTCTTCATCATAACAGGCAAAACGAATCAAAATCTAGCTGTTGAGTTTGATGTTTTCTTTTTTGTGCCGCAAACAAATTCCCATAAAAACCCCAAGAAGGGATTTTCTTAGTCATGTTTGGAATACTTTAAGTGTTGAACTGCATGTGTTTCTGATGTCATGACATTTAATGCCTATTTTTTCTTGCCTTTGCTAGAAGAACTGCATACTCCCTATCAAGACTGCCCTCTCCCTAAATAGAGAAAGTTAATTGTTATATGAAGTCAAAAGATTACCTTATTATCAACTTTATGATCGCTTTCTTTGACTTTTCTGGAAGGAGAAAATTTTACCATCCATGCTACATAGGTTGGGCTTTAAATAATATTTGTATATAAACAAAGCAATAAGCAATAAAAGATTTATTTTATGTGAATGTGTATAATGACTATGAGCAATAGGAAATACATTCTACATCCATGTGTGCACTGCCTGCTAAGTAACAGGAATTATATTTTACATGAATGTGTGAAGTCACTATTTTTTTTAAAAGACAGAAAACAAATAGCATTAAAGGTGGAACCGGCACACTTTCCTAGGCTGTCTCAGTAATAATGACCCCAAAGTCAATGATTTCTTCATAAACATGAAATAAGTTTAAGGCAACTTGATTGCATCACCTAAAATATAACCCTTGACTTGAAAACTTGCCCTTAATGTTTTATGAGGTCTGAAACAAAAAGGAAACTGATGGAATTAAACCAGCAAATTATTTTGCAACCCATGACTGCAGTTGTATACTGTTATACAGCAGATGTAGTCAATTGTTGAGAAAAGTTGGACCAAATTTCCAACCTGTTCATTATTGTTGATAGCTCTATTCAAAATACATTCTTGTCTTTAGAGGAACTAATAATAATGATACAAATATAAGTCTATAAACTTTTTTAAAGGGTAGGGTATCAATCATTTAGTGATTCCCAAATATCTTGATGGTTTCCACTGTGAAACCCAAACATCTGCATAGAACAAAAATTTAATTTTCTCTGATGCTTTAGAGTCCATATAGATAAAGATTGACTTCAATGATTATCCTCTTACCAGATCAGTTTTGAGAGAGATGAAAGCAAAAGAAAGAAAAAAATAGGCTACTGAATGAAATGAAACTTCAGATTTAATTTGATCACTTAGGCATTTTGTTGTTTCTTGATTCCATTGAAAGAATTGACTAATATTTGACAAACAGAATATCATCATGTTACAATCTAAAATTTGTTTTGTGGGCTAGTCAACCAATCAGAACAAATGGTGATGAAGAATTATTTCTTCAAACAGGCCTATCTTCCACGCTTTTACTGAGTTAGTTCTAGAGTTCATGAAAACGTTAAGTCCTTCTTGGGTCTTCTACATTATTTCCCTTAGGCTTGATTTTAGATACAGGTTTAAAAAGTAGAAAGTTTTATTTTCTTATGTTTCTATGGCATTGAAGTTTTGCAGAACTTTAAAATATTTGCTTTTTCCTCTCCACAACTCTGTATATTCCTTTAAGTCAAGGATAGTGCTATATTCATCTTTGCACAGTAAAGAGCAAAAAATTTTTTTAAAAAGTAAATAAATCTAAATTCTTATATGCCACTTAAAAGTTCCATACCCAGAAATCTTCAGGGTTTCCTTAAAGTAGAAAGAAAATACTGATATATATATAAATATTAATAAAATATAATTCTGTTTTTAATGCTATTAAAGCAACATAAAAATTAATCACAATTATCATTACATGTGTTTTAAAACACAACAGTTTTTTCCATCATCTCCCAGATTTTCAAGTCTCTTCTCCCATCATGGCAGATGCCCAACCACAAAGAGAAGGATTCCCTACTAAAAGCTTACAAACACTTACATAAATGAGAAGTGTTTTATTAGCATGCAATATCCTGAATTCTGGCATTTTGTGGAAAAACTGTACATATTTCCAGCAATGGCCCTAGTGTCCACTGATACTGTAATGGGAATGATAAAGTATATGGATCTGTGTTCACTTACCATTATGAGACATCCCCACTGCAAGGCATTTTTGAAACCGACAGTACTGACATTTATTTCTACTTTTTTTGTGGATCCGACAGTTAAGATCACACCTATCATAAATAAGCTTCAATCTGATCGTCCTCCGGAAGAAACCCTGCGAAGGGATATAGGAAAAGACACAGTAAATTTTAAGCAGCAACCTGTGACTAAAGGTGTACTGGCCTGGGTATGGGTTCTTGACACAGTTCTGTCCTTAGTGACTTTAGAGAAGTCACTTAACCTCTCTGGAACTCAATTCTATTTGCTACAAAATAAGAAACTAGAGGATCTCCAGCTCCTTTTTTTAGCTCTTAAAACACTTACTGACCACATCCAGCTGATGTCATTGTATCTTGGCTCTACATTTGGTTTTCAGCATGCTCTAAGAAGTGCTCTGGATTTAATGTAATGCAAATAAACCACCCTGTAATCAGTTCAGTTCTCTCTCTGCAAATCATTCCAATGGCATGCCCCTGCCTTTATAACTGTGCTAAGCAGTTTGGCAAAGTTATAATCATTTCATTCTAAAACATGATCAGGGCCAATAAAAATCCACATGTGGATAATTTTTTTGGAATTCTCTATGTTGCATAATTTCCTGCAGAATTCGTTTCATTTATGTTGTTGAAAGAGTGCCTCATAATCTTTGTAGCCTACAGACAGAAAGAGATAATAGGAAATAACATGAGAAATAATAGATAAATCCTCAGAAAATCTACTGCTATCTCAATTATGCCAGTTTGAGGATAATTGTATATTCTGCTATATTTATATCTTTTAGAAAGAACTGGAAAAAAATCTACTCAGAAATGTTTCTAACTCCATTTTTGGGGTTCATCATATTCCTATTCATTTCTATTGTTATTAATCTCTATGAAACTCAACTGTTAATGCTTTCAAATTTATCTGCCCCTGTTTGGTATAAAAAGCACAGAATTAGTATTGGTTCTGCCACTGACATGCATTCTGACTTTTTCCAGATTTCTATCTTGAACTCCAGACGAGTATGCTCTACTGTTTACTTGACACTTTCACTTGGATAACACCCATGTCTAACCCTGCATGTCCCCAACTGAATCTGACCCTCCCCTACAAATTCACTTCACTTGCAGCTTTCTCCATCTCAGTGGATGCAGCTCCATCCTCCCAGTTTCTCGAGCCCAAATCCCTGAAGTCACTCTTGACCTCTTCTTTCTCTCCTGTGGAAATCTCTTTCTCTAAGTACATACTTGCCTATATCCCTCATTGTCCTCAAGTTTTGTCCTCATCTCACCTTCTCAACGAGGCCTCCCCACCCTATTTAATACCATGGCCCGTCCCTGCCCCACAGCTCTCCTGGAGCTCTTGATCCACTTTGCTCTAGTTTTTCTTGGTTCGAATAGCACTTATGACTTTCTAACATGCTACAGGATTTACTTATTATGCCTAAGTGTTTGTTCCCCCCATCCCCCACAGGTTAGTTAAAATTGTGAGCTCCACAGGGTCAAGGACTGTCTCTTATACCCCTGGATGTAACCCAAACACCTACGACAGTGCTCCATTAAAACTTGTTGAATGAATATATGAGTCACTTAACTTCTTCTCTGGACCTCCCCTTTTCCAACTGCGAAATGAGAAAGCACTTCCATCTTCAACAGTTTGTGATTCTAAACCATGACACGACAAGGCCATGTCAACTCTGTGTTTATCATTTCCTCGCCCTTTAAGAACATACAGTTTTATCACTTAGTATGTAAAACTAAGTAATATATTGTTTAATAATGCTTGCTTTGAGGCTTTACTAAATGGTATACTAAATGTAGTTTTGTGGACTACTCTCTTTTTAAAAAATTTGGTATTAAGTTTCTAAAATTTATCTACTTTTTAGTGAGAAGCTATGATTTATTAATTTTCATAATTTTAAAATATTCCATTTTATGACTACACTATAATTTATTAATCTATTAGCATGTTGATGGATGTTTGAATTGTTGCTGATTTTTGCTATTATGAGCAGTGCTTCTATAAATATTCTTGTAAATATTTTACAATGTACATGTATAAGAGTTACCTAGGAATGGAGTTTCTGGATTGTATGTGTGAATGTTAAATTTTACAAGAAAATGCCAAATTGTTTTCCAAAGTGGTTTTATCAGTTTACACTTCCACAAGCAGTTTATGAATGTTCTGGTCTCTCCTACATGTGTCGTTGTCAGACTTTTAAATTTTTGACAATCTACTACGTGTAAAATAGAATATAAGTATGATTTCAATTTGTATGTCCCTAATTTTTCACTTCCCAGTTTCTAACTATATTTTCCTTAAATTGAATTTTAGACATTTCTAATATATTCTAGATATTAATCTGTTATCTCTTGTGGATGTTGCAAATATCTTCTCCTCTCTATGACTTAGTATTCTTAAAATGTACTTTTTCACTGTTTTTATTTTTCTCTAACATGTATGTTAGAGTAATTAACCCCTACTAACCCCTACTAAAAGTATAGAAAACTACAGGTGTGGTGGCACGGGCCTGTAGTCCCATCTACTCTGGAGGCTGAGGCAGGAGGATTGCTTGAGCCCAGGAGTTCAAGGTTGCAGTGAGCATGATGATACCACTGCACTCTACCTGGGGCGACAGAGTGAGACTCTGTCTCAAAAAAAGAGTGTTTTTTAAGTTATTTTTGGCTATTTTTGTTAGATTATGGAAAACAGGTCTAGTATGTGTAATAAGTGGCTATCTTTGGCTGCTTGTTTATTTTAAATTAACTTTTTTGATTACCCATTAGGAAAAAATTGCTTTGTAATGTAAATGCTTTGAAAATGTAAACATTTTCATTTCACCCTCATTCTTGAGAGATTACTGGCTACTCAGTTATTTTCTCTTAACACTTTGAATTCCATTATCTTTGTGCTTTCAGTGTTGCTGTTGAGAAGTCACTTGTCAACTGACTTCCAGGTGATCTTTCTTTTTCTCTTTGGTTGTTTTTATATACTCTGTTTGTCTCTAGTATTCTGCAGTTTTACTGCAGTGTGTTTAGGCATGGATTTCTTTTCATTTATCTTCTTGGACATGTTGTTTCTGCATCCCAGCTCATCAGTACTGGGCTCCAATTAGGTAAGTGTTAGACTTTCTTATCCTAAGCCTTCACATTTCTGAACTTCTCTTTTATATTTTCCATCTTCTTCTCACTAATTACTCACTACTATTGATTACAAAAATAAAAATCAAAATAGCAGCCAAATAACACAAAAAATATGTAATTACATGGGCAAAAGTAAAAACAAACATTTTTCACCAAAGTTCCTTGGTGAGAACAGTTCTGTGTTTTATTCTTCTACTGATCCATGAAGAAGACATACCTTTTTCATAGTCAGACACCCTATGAACCCTTCAAGAACTAAAAGAGCCTTCAAATGCCAGAGGATCCTGGATGGGCCATATTCTTTAACATATTGTTGGTCTCATTCTCAGCAATTTTTTTGCTTACCTCTTTCAGTTCAGTAATCCCTTCTTCTGCTGTGTCCAGTGTGCTAACACTTCCATTGAATTTTTATATCAGTAATTATATTTTTAACTTTTAGAAGATTCACTAGGTTTGTTTTCAAAGCTTCCTGATCATTCCTGACACTCTACTTGTTTGTTCCCTGCTGTGATCCTGTCCTCATTCTTTAAATAATTCACACATAACTGTTCTATATTCTGTTTCAGGCAATCCCAATATTTATCTGCTTTCCCTGGCTAGGGGCAGAGGGGGAAATCTGTATCAGTTTTTTTTGTTTGTTTTTGATGAATGTCATTCAAGGTGATTACCTTCTTATATACTCGCTGATATTTATTTTGAACTCGTTTCTTGACCTTAAAAACTGGGGAATCCCATAGGGTCTAAATTAGGAATTCTTTCCTCCAAAGAGAATTTGCAGATGCTTCTCCTGAAAACCAGAGGTGCTACTGAGTTATGACTACTTCTGACTCCCTCGAGAATCCCGGCTTCATTCAGAAGCCCTACACTCAGCTCCTCCTCACTGATGATGCAGGAAACTTCCACAGGAATCTGTCTTTAGGGCAGTGCTGCACCTCAGCACCTCTCTGGGCATCTATCACGAGGAGAACTTTGCCCCTCTAAGTGTGCCTGCAGTTCACAGCTCTGGGCCTAGGATTTGTTTGTTTTGTTTCGTTTTGTTTCACTGATGCTGTTTTGGGGAGTTTTCCTTACCTCTTATGAGATCAGCAATATCTCAAAGAATACACTCTATGGAGAATCAGCTGGAAGTTGAAGGCTGTTTCATTCTCAAAACATTCTGAGGACCTTTAGATATTAAAAAAGTATTTTTTTCTTTTTTACTGATTAACAGAAGGCTAATGTATAAACTGTTCTCACTGATAAATGTTGGTGGGAAATTCTGATTTTTGCCATTGTGATCATAAATATTTTATAATATTTCTTGAATTCTTTTCTCATTTTCACTTTTTAAAACTAATATTAGGGGTTGAAAATGCTGCCTGGCCAGCTGACAGCTGGATGGGTCGCAGAACATTCAGTTATTTGGCATGGCTAATGGAGGAAGGTTTTTTGACAAGAGAATTATGTTAAGTTTAACCCTTAAATGCAGATTTTTTACTTGACTCATCTGGCCTTTCAAATGTGTAACACATTCTTTTTGTGATGATTCTAGGTCTTTCAATGTTAAAGGACAATTATTCTAAATATCATTTATGTACTGTATATGTACATAAAATCTTGAACTGAATATATACAGACCCCAGCAAACACCATGAAACTTGTTTTTGCTTCTTTTTTTTTTTTTTTTGAGACAGAGTCTCACTGTGTTGCCCGGGCTAGAGTGCCGTGGTGTCATCCTAGCTCACAGCAACCTCACACTCCTGGGCTCAAGCAATCCTTCTGCCTCAGCTTCCCGAGTAGCTGGGACTACAGGCACTCGCCACCATGCCCGGCTAATTTTTTCTATATATTTTTAGTTGTCCAATTAATTTCTTTCTAATTTTAATAGAGACGGGGTCTCGCTCTTGCTCAGGCTGGTTTCGAACTCTTGAGCTCAAACAATCCGCCCGCCTCGGCCTCCCAGAGAGCTAGGATTACAGGTATGAGCCACCGCGCCCGGCCTGCTTCTTTTTTTTATACTGAGTTCACGATAACCAACTCTCTCCTTGTCATCTGACTCAAGGAATCTAGAGGGAAGATGTAAGGATATTACTGAGTGTTTTTCTGTAAAATTATTTATTGATGTGAAGAATGAGGCCAGCTTCTCCCAAGTTTCTTCATACTACTGATAAAGAAACTCTCTTTAACAACATTCTTCTTTATTATTTCAGAGTTCCTAAAATAATGCATTTTAAACAACTTATTCCTCTGATCATCACATAGTCTGTTAATTGGTGTGATGGAGATGCATCAGTCACCATTTCAGAAAATTTTTTTGTATATATATTTATTCTAAATTCTTCACATTTGTCTGTGTGAAAGTGATTCCTATTTTTTTTGGTTATCATTTAAAAATTTTTTCCAACCTCTTCTCAACTGCTCACTTTTAACAAACCTTCAGGGGCAATGACACCTACGAGTGGTATTGATTTTACGGCGAGATTAAAAGTCCCATGTTGGACCTATGCTCTGCTTTCCCATGAAGTGGTCTGGCCCATAGAAGCTGAATCAATTAGCTATGACTGACAGGTGGGAATAGATTAAAACCCTTCCTAAGATAAGGTCCTATGTAGAAATACAAAAGCAGATTACATTGTATTGTATGGTAGATTACACTTACTTATATCTTTAGGTAATCCTACGATTCTAAAATGATCTTTCACTAAAGATGCAAAAAACAGTATAAAACCTACTAAAGAAAAAATATGTGTCCAATTTATAGGCAATAAGTAAATGATAGCTGTGCAAGCTCTAAAGTATATATATATCTTTCAGTAGCTAAAGGTTTTATTTTATGTAAGTTTGCAATATTAATACACCCAAGAATCTGTCACTATTTCACTTTAATCCAAACCCAATCTATTCATCCCCATCTGTTTGATTGAATTTTGGCAAGAATCACTAATAGAAACCTTTTCCATCTGCACTGTAAAATTGTTTAAGAAGTCCTACCAACATCTGTCTTATGCAATATAACTATTCTTTTCAATCCATAAATTAGTCTGAAGCTTTGTGGTCAACTATACTTTAATTATGGGTAAAATTCACATTCTACTGAAATGGCGAATGTTAAACTGACAAAGCACCTTTCAGAAAATAAATACAGATGAGTTGAACACATTTGCTAACTTCATTTTCCTAGCTTTTAATTGAGTATCGATGACCTAATGAGACATCTTTGATTACTGAAAGCCACCGGTCTAATGTAGCTGTATTCAGAATGTGGCAGAAATTTTTAGTTTCAAAGAAGCAAAAAATGAGTGATTGTATTCCTTTAGATTCAATATCTTATAATGGTGGTTCTCAAACCTTTTGGTCTCAGAGCCCCTTCACTCTCCTAAAAATTACTGAAGACTCAAAGAGCTTGTGTTTATGTGGCTGCCTCTACTGATGTTTATCACACTAGACATTAAAACCGAGAAATTATTATGCACAAGAACATAAAAGCAAACATTTCATTAGCCACTAGAGCTATGTCATCGGCCCACATCATGTAGCTTCCAGATACTACAATTATACTCCTGAGAGAATGAGAGTGAAAAAGATAAACAACCATTTATTATTATGAAAATAGTTTCAACTTCATGGATGCCTTGAAAATGTTTTAGGGACTCCTGGGGGTCCCCAGACCACACTTTGAGAATTGCTGACTTATACTTGGAGAAGCCAGATGATATTGTTGCATTTTTCTTATTCTCATCTTTAAAATATATATTAATAGATGTCTATTTTCCCTTCCCAAGTGAGATCATTTTCTTTGCATTTTAGTCTAGGAATTTTGTAATCCACACTTTGGGTGGTTTATGAATTACTGCAGGTTAGTATACCATACTATTAATTTCTTCTGTTGTTTTTTATTTAAAAAAAAATTTTTTTTAATCTGGGGTAGGTTAAGGACTCCCCTGTATTTTTCAGGTTTTATTAGGTGTTTATTCTCCATCTCTGCCTTCTACCCTTCCTAATCCTAACCTGGAGGCACTTGGATTTCCTTCTCCCTCTTCTTTCTTCTTTTTGCTACTTTTCTCCTTTGTTTGCTTCTATTTTCTAAGTTTTGGTGCCCTCGGAACTTAGATTTATCACTATAACCAACTACTGACAATGTTTCTGTCTTCCGATTTTCAGCTATTCTCAGTAACGTTAGCTCTCCACAAATATGTGACTAATAGGATCATGGTGGAATAATTTAAAGGTTCTAGTTTTGTAAGTGCTGTACCAGCTAATAAAAAACAATAACTTATGGTGGAAACTTAACTAATCATGCTGCTTTTATTTATTAACATAAATTATCAACATGACCAAAACTGAATGGTTTCTTCAGTTAAATATGGCTCAGAATTTAGCAACAATTTACTCACTCAAAAATGGTATAAATCTAACTCAATAAAATGACATGCTCTTCCTACTTACCAAGATCTTAGATAATTAACTACATATAGTGATTTCGTATAAGAGCATACATTTTTTAGCTTGGCTTTAATCACAGAATGAATGGGTTTTAATGTTTTAAATAAAAGCATCTCTTGCCAGGAAATATTTCAAGGAGTCATTTTGAAATTAAAGACTTTAGTGATGAATGAGACCTTGGGGAGTCAATCTAACAAGTCACTTTACACGAGGGGATGGAGGGACACAGTGTGCATGTCACTGGCTAGTGACTTTGGTAAGTGGCAGAGCTTACTACTAGTTCGCCTCTTTTTACTATATTAGGTTGCCTTTAGAGCAATAAACAGTTTGCATTGAAGGGACTTTAGAGATCATCTAATTCAACTCTATCATTTTATAGATGCAAAAACTTAGGTAGGATATGGTCAAATAATGATCTATTTAAAAGTACCCTGCAAGAGATCTGCTGCCTAGTAAAAACTCAATAAAAATCAGTTTCCTCTTTTGGATCATCATCCAGTTAGAAACCCAGATGTCCTAACTCTTCCCTAACAGCTGTTCTGCTTTTTTATTCTGAATAAAAAGCTCAACTGAGGCAGTGTTTATTTTATAAGGTAGATATTTATGAATAATTTATTCTGTGCCCTGGAGAATAAAATAAATTCTATTTTATTCATTGAGTATATTAAAATTGTTTTAAAAGATTGCAGATTAAAATATGAGTGGATTAACATTATTTTCTTAATAATTAAGCAGCATATTACTAAATGTCTGACTTTTCAAAAATACTCTTTTTCACAAAGAAGGAGGTGAGGACAAACAGCATCTCCTTTCCGAAGCTGTCACACCTGCTCGCCTGTTCATAATACGTGGCTCAAACTGACGCTGGATAAGGAAACACAGATGCTGGTTCTGGAGTCAACGCAGTACGAGGACCTAGGTCTGCTACATGCTAATGATGACCCTGGGCAGGTCTTGCTAATCCATAATTTCTGCATCTGCAATGAGGCCATAAATAAGCTAAACCTCATAGGACTGCTCTAAAGATGGAATGATTCACAGACATAAACAATGTGTCAAACCTTACATATATAAAATACTACACGGTATAGTGAAAAAAACACTAGAGGATTCCGGAAATCTGGGTCCTGGTGCTGGCTTATCACTGTCTTGACACGACACCTTGGAAAAGTCACCCTTTTGTAAAAATCTGCAAGATGCAAGAGTGAAGTCAGATCAATGTCTCAAAAAACCAATTTGGAGAAAGGGAAGTAGGACAAAGCCGTCCTGCTTTTATCAGTTTGCAAATATTCTATCATTTAAAGAAGGGGTTCTGCCAAAAAAAAAATGTTTGACAATTTTATCTCAATTCCTTGAAAATTGTTTGCAACCGGAAATGAAATAACAAGTAAAGTTTCTACAAATTCTTTGAAGAATTTTTTTTTTTTTTTACCTTGCATCCTTCACATGCATGAACTCCGTAGTGGAACCCGGAAGCTTTATCTCCACACACACGGCATTCAATTGCCATGAGGGAGTTGGAAGGCTCTTCATGAGGCTTATTGTAGAGCTGAGACTTTTCAGAATAGTAAGGTGGGGATGCAGGCTCCACTTTGATGGCACCTGTGTGTTGAAAATGTGAGAGGATAATTACCACACGAAAAACCACCCTAAAAAGGCAACAGGGCAAGTCACCATAGGACACTTTCATGCCATGTTTTTATTATTTCAGTGTAGAAGTACAACGGACCATGAACAAACACTGGAGTTAAGGCAAGAAAAAGCAGTCTTTGTAATTACAGGCAAGTCACAACATCTCTGAGCCTCACCTGTAAAAATAAAATGGGTTTGGGAACCAAGTCTGTAGTTCTATAACCCCTCAATGTCCTGCAATGCTACAAGTATAACATACAACATGTAGGATTTGACACAAGGGAGCTTATTTTGCTAGGAAACGTGATGCATTTGGCATTCCTCACAATATTAAATTACATATTTTATTTAAATGTTGCATTTTAGAAGTATTTTTAAACCACTCCTGCAAAAGAACATTGCTGTGAAAAGGTCATGGTATGCCCAGCTTGCAGGTACATGAAAAATAAGAGCCCCGTTTACCATCGGTGTTGAGTCGAAGGAGGTAGTTTGTAAAATAATCTGATAGAGGGTAGGAGAATCTATAGAAAAGTAAGCACTACCTTTTACTGGTTAGGTTCAGGCCCATTACATTTCCATATTAGGCTCTAACTGAAAACCACACAGATAAATATAACCAAGTGTATCTTTATCTAAAAAAAAACTAGAAATACAGGAAGTTCTTACTTATTGTCAAGTAATGGTTGCCAATTACATAGTGGTGGCTTTGGAAAACCAGCATGTCAACCCACACAAGATAAAAATCAAGGAAATAGCATCACAGAAATATATTTTATCTTGAAAAGTGCAGTTCTAGTTTTTCTTGAGTCTGATGCTTGATAACATAGTTAATGGCATGAAGCTTTATCAATAGGCTACAGTGTTAAAATACAAATTTGTGCTGAAAAATAGGTTTCATTATAAACTTCTCCAATGACAGATTAGAAAAAAAATGGACTACAGTAATAGTAATTTATTGATGATGAGTTATATAAGGTAATTTGGAACTGTCACCTACTAGCTTATAAAGGGCCAAAAGAATTCAAAGTTTGGATGATTAGCCTGAGAAACAACTGGCAAAGGAATAATGCTAGGAAATGCTAAGAAGGAAGAAAACAAGAAAAGAAAGAAGGAAGGGAGGAAGGAAGGAGTGGAGAAAAACAGGAAAGATTGACCTGGGACCATCTTCCTTTTTGGCATATTGTAGACACCTAATATTTCATGAAAAAAAGGATGAATAAATGAATGGTAAATGCCTTCTCTAAAGAGTTTTAGTCTTTGGAACAGTATTTATTCCAGGGTTATTGAGAGATTAGTCTTATTCCAGTCTCAGTAGTCTGAAAAGCGAAAATAAACATCATACTTTGGTACTCTTGGAGTTTCAGGTCATACTTATAATCAGCAACCATTGGGTCTGCTCTTGTGAAAGGGATGTCTTCATAGTGTGGACTAGAAATGCTGGAGAAATCGACAGTGGTGAAGGGCTTGATGTCAAAGGAGTGGGGGTGGTCGTCCATCATGGAAAGATCCACGGAGCTGATCCCAAAGTTGGTGGGCCAAAAGGGCATCTCTGTGTCCACCATGGTAATTTCTGAAAGGGGGAAAAAAAAAGAGTAGCTATGAAGTTAAGTCCTGGAGAACAGAGCAATCTTCTAAAGACATATAGAAAGGGAAGTGAAAGTCTTTGATAAAGTAATCTCATCTAGGTTATCGCAATGAGAGAAGGAACATAATCACCTTTTTAGTGCTGCCTGGCTTGTTTTACAGTAGGAAGGAAGTCACTCAGCCCTTGCTGGGTATCACAGTAGAGAGCCCTATAATGGTACAGGTGCAAATAGTATGTTCATGTACATGTCCTGCCAACAGCCCTGCTCTCATTTTCTACAAAAGATCATCAATTGAGTCTGCTAATGATTGTTTTTATTTATTTAATTTTTTTCCCAAGTTTATTGAGGTATAACAGACAAAATTTTATATTTAAGGTATACCATATGATATTTTAATACACTGTAAAATGATTACCATAATCAAGCTAATTAACATATTCATCACTTCACACAGTTACCTGTGTGTGTGTGTGTGTGTCTGTGTGTGTGTGTGTGTGTGTGTGTGTGTTGAGAACACTGAAGACCTATTCTCTTAGCAATTTCAGGTATATGATACAGTATTATTAACCACATCACTTTGCTGTATACTAGGTCTTCAGAACTTATTTATCCTGCATAATTGAACTTCAGCCAACATCCTCCCATTTCCCCACCCTCCAGCCCCTGGAAACCACCATTTTACTTTCTGCTTCCATGAGTTCAACACTTAGATTCCACATATAAGTGAATTCATGTAGTATTTGTCTTTCTGTGCCTGGCTTATTTCCCTTAGCCTGACGTGCTCTAGGTTCATCTGTGTTGTCCCAAATGACAAGATTTCCTTCATTTGCAAGGCAGAATATTCCATTGTGTATGTGTGTGTACATATATATAAATACACTGCAATTTTTTTATCCATTTATTCATCGACAGATGCTTAGGTTGATTTCATATTTTGGCTATTATCAATAATGCTGTGATGAAATGGGAGAGCAGACAGCTCTTCAACATACTGATCTCATTTCATTTGGGTATATACCCAGAAGTGGGATTACTGGATCATACGGTAGTTCTATCTTTAGTTTTTTGAGGAAGCTCCATTCTGTTTTCAATAATGACTGTACCAATTTACATTCCCACCAACATAAAGGTTCCCTCTTATCCAAACCCTCGTCAACACTTGTTATCTTTCGTGTTTTTGATAATCAGTTTGAGGTGGTATCTCATTGATTTGCATTTCCCTGACGAGTGGTAGTGTTGCGTACCTTTTTATATACCTTCTTCGGGAAAATGTCTATTCGGGGCCTTTGCCCATTTTTTAACTGGGTTATTTGTTTTCTTGCTTTGAGTTGGTTGAGTTTCTTATATATTTTGGACACTAACCCTTATCAGATGTACAGTTTGCAAATATTTTCTCCCATTCTGTAGGTTGTCTCTCCACTCTGTTGATTATTTCCTTTGCTGTGCAGAGCCATTTTAGTTTGATGCAATCTGTTAATGATTGTTTTTAAAGAGCACAGAGTTCTAGGACAGTTTTACTCTCTTGAAATTAGAGACTCTAGAAAATTTTCTCTTTAGGATGCAGATTTTGCTATTCCACTCTGTTTTTAATGCTTTTGCGTAGGAGAAAAGTTGGCAAATTAAATTTAGGTAAATGAATTTATTCTTTAACTGCATTCTAAAATAATTTTGTTCTTAAAGTAATACTAAAATAATTTTTTTTAAAAAGGAAGGTCCCTTCTGTACCATGAAAAATTACTCAAATATTTATCTTTTCTATGTATACAGCTTTTCTTAAAGAGGAGAGAGTTTCCCGACATTGAGAACAGAAAGGTTAGAGATACATGGAAACATTACATTAAACCTGAGAGAGTGTCAAAATCAGAATCTGGCCCAGCATTAATTTTAACCGCCCTCCTCCACAAAAATAAAATAGAGATGGAAACAAGAAAACATATCAAAGACAAAGAGAAAAACACTTACATGGATTCTAAAGCCACAGAATAACCAGTTTCATGAACCGTCTGCCCAGGATGATACACGCCACATGCATTTTTCTAAATATGATCTGTTGTCACAGTACGTGCAACAAAACCCTGACCAGTTTTGGTTCTAAGTACTTAATGTGAACTTGTGAGCCAATGAGTGTGTAGACTTTAAAACTTTATGCAATAAGTACTTGTCTGACTCAGTGAACATGAAACCAGTTCATTATTCAAAGTGGTGCCAAAAAAGCAGTCACCAAGTATTTTAAATGTTAACTCTAAGGCCAAAAACAGTGGAGGGAGCCGACAGTGGAGACAAAGGGATGAACTGCCCAGACGCTCTAGGCTCTAGGGCTCCTGAAGTCATGGGCTCATCTGTCTTGCTTGCACTCAAATCGCCACCAGCTAACAAAGGGTTTGCCTCACAGTAGGTGCTCCTTACATATTTATTTATTAAATACTAAATAAATGGATGACTAAATGAGTTGGCTGTGAAATTTTAGTACAAGGGCAGGGGGAAGAAGGGGGACAAGCTGATACTTATTCGAGCACCTCCCATGTGCTGGGCACATCCTACCTTTCATTCCATGTAATCTGAGATATTATCCCGACTTTACAGCTAAGGAAGCTAGGATGTGGGTACCGTGACTTGCCCAAGGTCCACTAGCTAGAAAGTAGAAGATTCAAACTCAAGATTGACCCAGAAACCCTAACCTGTATATATTCTTTTTACTCTGTCATTTGTGGAGGCAGGGCCATGCTCCTAGGTTCTCTGGGAATGGGACTCTTGCTTTTTCCCAGCAAGAAGAGAGCTAAAAAATTTGCTCTCAGTGACTAACTCTTGCATGAGATTAAAGATTTCAGTCATGGTATTCAGAAGAAAAACTAAATGCCTGGGAAATACTAATAAGGAGACTAGTCCTGTGAATGTGCTCCCGTGGTTTCAAGAGGATTCCTTAGGCACCATTTGGGTCCACAAGTCTGAATATCTACATAAACAAATTCCCAAACAACCGTAAGGTATCTGTGTTGTAGTGTAAACACTGCACACCAAAAAGAGGAATGTGTATTGGTGATAGAGTAAAGGTCATACTGGGCCTCAATGACATCCAGAAAGAAGTCTGTGCTCCTAATGACAGGGACACCCATCCAACTGTGTCCTTTGTTTCAAGGTCCCTCCATTTATTTTGTCTATCTCCTCAGCAGGCTTAATTTTCGTCTATTTTTTTCTTAGTATAACTTACTTTCATATTAAAGTATATTTCTCTTGTTTAGATTGTAATATCCACAAAGGTGGTTTTATCAACTATTTCTTACTAGGACTATTGCAAAGTCTTCCATATACAAAACAAAGGTTGACCAAGTGAGTTAAAAGTACTGTATATATCTCTGCATGAGTACTGGGAAATGAAAATGAGGATGAAAAAATATCTGGGTTGCCGGAGAAATTGGTCACTCATCATTTTACTGGTTTAATTTTGTTTTGTTTCATTTTTAATACTCAACTTCAATCACCCCTGCCAACTGAAGCCATGCTTCTTAATACAGGAATCATATCTCTAGGGTTCATCTATTGTCTTGAGGAGTTTTGGGGAAAATTTTAAAGATAAAATAGTCACTTACGGGTTAAGGAATAGAATGAAAAGTTCATGTAATTTTTAAGGTATAACACAAAATTCCTAAAAAAATTATACTTGCTGTATATTTTAAGGCTAAAATTTTGGATGCGTTTTGTTTTGTTTTGTTTTGTTTTTAATAACAGCCCTTTTTTTAAAGACTAGTTTTAGGTTTACATAAAAATCGAGCAGAAATTACAGTTCCCATATATGCCTCTCCTCTTCTACCCACCCACACACAATTTCCTCTATTAGTAACATCTACACTAGTGTGGTGTACTTGTTACAACTGATGAACTAATATTGACACACTATTACTAACTAAAATCCATAGTTTACATTAGGGTTCACTCTTGGTGTATTAAGTTCTGTGGGTTTTGACAAATGCGTAACGTCATACATCTGCCACCCCAGTATTAGACAGAATAGTTTCATGGCCCTAAACATTCCCTGTGCTCCAGGAAGGAATGCTGTATTTTATTGTCCTCTACTATTAAGGGCATATGGTGGAAAAGCCAGAAAAACATTGAACTATACAATAAATTAAATGTTTTAGCTTGGCATTCAAACCCCTCCTCAACACAGCTCTAACTTACTTTTTCAGTCTTATTTTTCAGAGGTTATCCCAGACCTCATTCCCATTCTTGGCATATCTTGTGGTTGGGCATATCTTATTATTGCCCAGGTTGAACATGCCCTGCACCTTCTGGTCTGCTCCTCTCTGTACATGCCGTTTCCTGCGGCTGCTATATTTACCTCGCATCTCGCCATGTCACAAGCTTGCTTGTCTTTCAAATCCAGTCCAAATGCCACTTTCTCCATGAATCCTCCAACTTAAAAACACTCTCCATTCTCTGTATTCCCAAAGCACTTTGTACCTCTCCTTTACCTTGGATATAATTATTTGGATAAATATCTCTGCCATTTGATTTCTAGTTTGGAGCAAAGGGACAGCATCTTAATATCCCGTTTTCCCTTTAGTCTTTATGTACAGTTGTTTTTTACTAAATTCTTGCCATTTGAATAACCATATTTTATGGAGAAGGGTAGAATGAGTTTTCATTTTGCTGTCAAAGATGGAAAAACAAAGATACTTTCTCAATAGTTTAGTTTTGCTAAGACTTAAGTTCCCACAAAAGATGTTAGTCTTCAATATTATAAATAAAATACAATCTAAGCTATAGCCCCTACCCTCAATAACGTATACTCAGTTTTTTCTCTCTTGTTGACTATAGGAGGAAGATTAGGGTCTTATAGGATTTTCTTATTTTTCTGAGTAGAAAGGACAAAGTAAGAAATACAGCTTGCCTCTTCACCTCTATGAAAACATTGCGCAAACATACATTTTCCTTTCTCCCGTCCCCTTCTCCCTCTGCTTTTATTCTGGGACACCCTGACCTAAACAACATTACTGTACGGACCACAGTTACTGGGAGACACAGTGGTTCCCTAGACGTTTTATTTTATTTTGACTTAGAGATGGGTCCAGGAAGCCTGCTCCTAATTTTGTCTCTAGAAAACATAAGCTACTGTTTCTGCCAAGCTGTAAGTTGAGTAGGTGTTTTTTGTTACTCTGTGCAATTACCCATGAAAGAACAAATGAACAAAATATTTGCATGAACAACAGCCCTTCTCAGGAATAAGTAAGTGTCTTAACTTTCCAGCTGGGTGACACGGAGTTGTGTTGCATCAGGGTACATCAATTTCACAACCTTCAGTGTGTTTCAAGCAGGCAAAGTCTTTAGGCAGACCTAAGTAAGGACATGGATTTGTGCCATTTATCTAAGACCTTCAAACTTGGCTTTAAACTCTATTACAGTCAATGAGAAGACTTTTTTCATAATACTCCAAAGTATAATGTATTTCAAACAAAAATACAACCAATTTCATGCAAAAATAAAATAACTTCTTTAATCTGATAGGCATTATTTGGGAGTACGTAAGTGGATCAGAAAAGTTGCTAAATTATAAAATCAAGCCCCAGAACTATATGGTTTACCTTTGGGGTTTGATGTTGTCCCTTATGAAGAAGGAAAAAAAAAAACTATTATTAGAATAGCTGGGGAAATGCTGCATCTCTTAGTATTTACATTAGCTGATATTAACAGAATCCTAAACCTTTGCTATGGATTCTCACAAATACTCTGCTTGGGTTGTATCAGTTCATCCTCACAACAGCCCTATGAAGTAGGCATACTTATAATTCACCTTAAAGAAGGGGAAACTGAGGCACAGACCTGGAAGCGAGTCACCAGCCTAAGAGCACATGGTTACTAGGCAGCAGAGTAGAGCTGGTACTGATCCAGATGCCCTGAAGCTCCGCAGCCCACACACGTACTGTGCTAGACTGAACACTGGCTGGAAAACACATCTCTTCCTGATCTTCCAGCTCTTATATTAAACAACAATTAATTTCAACATACCTTCACCGAACACCTATGATGTGCCCGGTGGCAAAGGGGGCTGAGATATACTGTGAGGAGTAGCTGCAAGGGAAAGTTTTATCAGAGAAATGTGTAAAGATGGGCAACAAGAGCATGTACTTGAAAAGCCTTTCATTGATTCTCTAACACCTAGCAGCTTTGTTGGAAATGACTTTAAAGATACACTTAACCACTGATTTTTCGATCTCTTCTCACTTGTTTCAGTTTAACATCATGGTGCTCACAACTACAGTTCCAACCTGCTTATCCAGCCCCTCCTGACTGATTCATGCAGATCACTCTGCAGGGCAACTGACCTGGGAATTTCTGAATTTCTCTCCCATCAGGATAGCTGACACTGAAGACAAAAAGCATCCAGAAATATTAGAGCAGAAAAGGCCTTTATGAGATCATCTAAGTTCCTCATTTGACAGATGAAGAAAATGAGGCACAGTGATTCATCCACGGATGTCCAGGGCGTAAGTGGCTGAGGGAAGGAGAGCCAGCCCCTCCGTCTCCCGGCCTGGCGTTCTCAGCACTGCATTATCAAGTTGTTGCTATGCGGAAATATGTTGAAAAAGGCACTTTTAACCTATGCCGATTTTCATAGACCCAATTTTTTTGGCCTTAATTAATGTCTATGAATGACATCAAACTTATGAAGGAAAAAAGTCTCATGTAAGAAACCATCTACCAGATGGCAAATTTTAACAGAATTCAATGCAGAAGAAATAAATCTGGATCAGAATTTGTTTCTAACAAAAATAATAAACTCTGAATTAATCAAAAGGTTCAGGAAACAGTCTCGAACAGTCTAATAAAGTGAGCATGGGATTGGTCTGAGTTTTTACATAATAAATACAGATATACATATTTTCTTTGTCTTTTGCAGGTTGCCGTTCTGAATATTAACAGTAAAGAAAGATGAGAACAGTCTTGTGTTAGATGTCCTGGGTTCAACTCCTACCCTATTGGTTGGCAGTTTTGTGATCTCTTTTTTATCCCCAATATTAATATTAGTAATTTACCTAATTATCTGCACTATTAATACTGCCTATTTCAT
The DNA here is from genome assembly GCF_000956105.1 of Propithecus coquereli. Classification (NCBI taxonomy): domain Eukaryota; kingdom Metazoa; phylum Chordata; class Mammalia; order Primates; family Indriidae; genus Propithecus; species Propithecus coquereli. The sequence continues at coordinate 688,388 of NW_012150408.1, forward strand.
AGAGTTGTGAGGATTAGAAAATTTAATTAATTTAGATAATTTAATTTAGTAAGTGCAAGTAGCACTGGGCTGGATACTTAATAAGTTCTCAATAAGTATAATAATTACTATTAGTAGTAATTTTTGTTCACATTAGTAACCAGAGTACTACAGTCCTATAAAAGGTGGGCTAAAAGCCTCCACCACTACCACTAGGGGACAGGAAGAGGAAGAAACGCCAGCAAAGTCCCATTGTTCAAACAGGACCACGCCTAAAACAGATGTCCTGTTTTAAAGACCTCTGGAAAAGGAGAGTCCACAGCTCCTCTGGTTACTCATTCCAACGCTTAATTGCTCTTCTGTAGCCAGGAAAGTCTATGTCTTATCTGGCATTTCCCCAAGTGTGCTATACATATGTTAATGATGTTCCTTTAAAAATAATTAAAAAAAAAATCTGATGGTGAAGTAAATTCAGGAAATTCTAGATTAAGTGAGGTTAAATAGGTTTACTGTAAGACTTTAGACTAATATGGTAATCATTCCCGAGAAGATACAAAAGTGGGGGAAGGCACAGCATGCAATATTTGAGGAGGTATTTGATGGAATATAGTTTGTGAAATGATGATATAACCTATGTTGGAGTTTGCAACTATCTTTTTTTTCCATTTCCTGAACATATAGTTATCATCCTCTGCACATTTACCCTTTACCATATGTACTTGAGAAGCACTCTTAAGTTGTCCTTCAGTTTTTCCTTAACTTTAGAAAATCTAAAGCCAAGGATTTATGTTAGTTGAAACAGCAACAAAACCCAAGAGAGAAAGGATTTCTTAAACCACACAGAAAGGAATCACTGTGAAGATGAATGCCCTATGTACAGAGACTATCTACTTCCAGACAGGGCGGAAAAATTCCCATTTAAAGGACCAGGAATCAGAATGACATTGGACTTCTCAACAGTAACACTGGAAGCTAGAAAATCAATAGAACAATTTTTTTTTTCAAAATTCAGAGAAAAAAATTATTCCAACTTAGAATTTTATACTCAGCCAAACCATCAATCAAGTATAAGAGTAGAATAAAGACATATTCAGAAATAACAAGGTTACCTCCCCTGTACTCTTTCCTAGAGTTCTCTACCAGAACAAAGAAAGGGAAACTATGGGATCCAGGAAACAAATGTAAACATAGAAGAGAGGTGAAAGGAAGTCATAGAGTGGCCTAGAGAGAAGGCAGCAGCAGGAAGAAGAATGCCAGGTGGGATCACCTGAGAATGCAGAATACCTGATGTATCTGACCACTTGGAGAGGAGTTTTTATTAACTGTCACAGAGTTCACGGATGAATTAGTGATGAGTTACATACACAAGGAACAACAAAAAGGAGCCGCTACGAAGTGAAAAAAAATTAACTCCAGAAGAACAAATGAGTATACAGGACAGGAAGTAGCATGTACACGCTGCTTGGCTCCACTATAAGGAGTACTTTCAAAGTTTTTACAATGTAACCACAGACAACTGATTTTACCCCAAACTACAAGTAACTACATTGTGAAGATGAGGGGAAGGAGAAGTGTGTGTTGAAATGGAGTGTGGTGGTAAAAGGGCTAAATCCTTATCTCCTACAGTGGGAAGTCAATGGATAATGAACACAATTTTAAAAGTAGTATAAGCACGTAATTCTAAAGATATGAAGGTAAATATCTGAAAGAGTTAAAAGCATTGCCTTTGAGGAGTAGGAAGTAGCTGTGGGACTGAGGATCTCTGCTCTTCATTGAAAGCTTTGTACTATCTGACTTTTAAAACTATGTACAAGTCTTACTTTGATAAAAGTAAAAATTAAGAAAAAGTTAAATATCTTTTCCTTGTGATACTTTTCTGTGATTTCACCTGAGGGAGTAAATCTATTCCTTGTGTGTGTCCCAGTCCTCTTAAAAGGAATTATCATGCAATCATCTGGAAAAGTAGAAAAAATTTCATTTCAAGTAAAATGAAGGAAAATCAGAAAATAGTTCTGATACTTGACCAAGAGATGGTTGTTCTTTTGACTCAAGCATTTAAAAAATAACTTTTACCAATTCACTTCTTTTTCTTCATGTAGTACACAGGGTTTTGTTTAGTAAAGGAGAAAAAAGGCTCTGGAACCCATTAGCAGAAGTATAATTTAATAATAATAGCTAATAGTTTTTAAGCACTAATTAAAAATAGTCCTATGAGTTATATATAATTATTACTACCACCTAAAAGATTTTAAAATTAGACATAAAAGGGCTAAATGATTTGCCCAATGTTATACAACTAATAGGTACAAAAGCCGGGGTGTACATTCTGTTGTAGTTTCTCTGAATACAGAACCCCTTATTTTGGACAATGTGAATTAAGAAAAGGATTAGAAATAAATTTTTTGGTGTGTCATTTGCTTCTTCAACATAAGAAAATATATTTTCATTCTTCTGTCTACTTAGACTATATTAAAAACCAAATTCAATGTGTCTGTGGTTTGATTTCCCATTGATAGCTTTGGCAGAAGTCAAAATATTCCAGTATGTATCTGTTTATGCACATTTCTTTATAATAAGCCAGAAGGCTTCATAGCAAATTTTCAAATTCAGATCAACAAAGGGTATATCACCATCTTTAGAGGAGAACATGGTCATTAATGCTTTTTAAAGTTCGTTTTCTCTTGTGTGGGCCACATCTTGTTTGGATAGCTTGCTTAAGCTAGTCCTGAGGTATCACGTAATAGCATCGTGCTCTCATTCATACTCACCATCTCTGCTTCCTCGGCAGAGATTCATTATGGTCAAACTAGCTCAAGCCTGGTTCTTCTGCTAAAACTATCTTCATGTATTTCCAAAGGGAGATGTTACTAATAATCTATTAATAATTATGACTAAGGCTAAATCTGCTGAACAGTGTCTCTGGCTTAGTTGAAATTCCTACTTTGCCTAGCACATACCAACAGCAATGAAGAATGGTGCTTATTTAGAAATGAAAGAGGGGATATCACTACAGATCTCATGGACATTAAAAAGATAATAAAGGAATACTCTGAATAAGTCTATGCCCACAAATTCAATAACCTAAATGAAACGAACTCATTCCTTGAAAGACACAATCTGTCAAAACTTAAACAAGAGGAAATACACAAATTGAATAGGCCTATGTATATTTATGAAATAAATTGAATCAATAATTAGTAACCTTCCAAAACTGAAAGCACCAGACCAAGAGGGGTTCACTGGTAAATTCTATCAAACATTTAAAGATGAAATTATACCAATTCTCAACAGTATTTTTCAGAATATAAAAGCAGAGGAAATACTTCCTAACTCATTCTATGAGGCCAGCATTACCCTAAACTAAATCAAAACAGATATTATAAGAAAAAAAACTATAGACCAATATCTCTCATGAAAATAGATGCAAAAATCCTCAACAATATATTAGCAAATTGAATCTAACAATGTAGTAAAAGAATTACACACCATGGCCAAGTGAGATTTTTCCTAGGTATGCAAGACTGGTTCAGTATTAGAAAATTAATGAATGTACTCCATTGTATCAATAGCCTAAAGAAGAAAAGTCACACAATCACATCAATAGATGCAAACCAAGAATTTGGCAAAATCCAACATCCATTCATGATAAAAACTCTCAGCAAATTAGGAACAGAAGGAAAACTCCTCACCTTGACAAGGAATATCTACAAAAAACCTGCAGCTAACACCATAATGATGAGAAACTCAAGCTTTCCCCGCTAAGATCTGGAACAAGGCAAGGACATCCCCTATCATGACTGGTTTTCAACATCATACTAACAGTCTTAGCTAACGTAATAAGCCAAGAAAAGGAAACAAAAGGGATACAGATTGGGAAGGCAGAAATAAAACTGGCTTTGTTTGCAAATGACATGATGATCTACCAAAATATCCGAAAGAACAGACAAAAAAATCTCCTGGAGCTATTAAGTGATTATAGCAAGGTGGCAGGATACAAGGCTAATATATAAGTCAATTGTTTTCCTATATACCACCAATGAAAGAGTAGAATTTGAAATTAAAATCACATTGCCACTTATATTAGCATGCCCCCCAAATGAAACACTTAGGTATAAATCTAAAAAAATATATAAAAAATTTATGTGAGAAAAACTACAAAACTCTGATGAAAGATATCAAACTGAATAAGCAAAGAAATGTTCCATGTTCATAGATAGGAAGACTCAATATTGCCAAGATACCAGTTCATCCCAACTCAACCTATAGATTTCCTGCAATCCCAATCAAAATCCCAGCAAGTTATTTTGTGAATATTGATAAACTGATTCTAAAATTTATACAGAGAAGCAAAAGACCCAGAATAGCCAACTCAATAGTGAAGAAGAGCAAAGTCAGAGGACTGACACGACCCGACTTCAAGCCTTACTATAAAGCTACAGTAATTAAGATGGTGTGTATTGGCAAAAGAACAGATAAACAGATCAAAGCAACAGAATAGAGAGCCCAGAGATAGGCCCACATAAATGTAGTCAAGTGATCTTTGACAAAGGAACAAAGGCAACACAATGAAGCAAAGACAATCTTTTCAACAAATGGTGCTGAACAACTGGACATCCACAAGCAAAAAAATGAATTTAGACATAGACTTCACTCCCTTCATAAAAATTAACTCAAAATGGATCATAGATCTAAATGTAAAATGCAAAACTATAAAATGCCTTGAGGTAATGTAGGAGTTGGGTATGGTAATGACTTTTTAGATAAAACACTAAAGGCATGAACCATGAAAGAAAGAATTAATTAGCTTGATTTTATTAAAATCAAAAATTTCTGCTCTGCACAAAACTACATCAAGAGAGTGAGAAGGTAAGCCACAGACTGGGAGAAAATATTTGCAAAAAACATATCTGATAAAGGAATGTTATCCAAAATCTACAAAGAATGCTTAAAACTTGATAAGAAAATGAAAACTTGATTAAAAAATAGGAAAAGACATGAACAGACATCTTACCAAAAAAGACACAGAGCTAGCATGTAAGCATATGAAAAGATTTTCAACATCAAATGTCATTAGAACATTGCAAATTATGACAACAAGGTACCACTACATACTTATTAGAATGGCCAAGATCCAAAACACCAACACCACCAAATGCTGGTGAGGACGTGGAGCAATGGACATAACTGCTGACGGGAATGCAAAAATAGTACAGCCACTTTCGCAGTTTCTTATAAAACTAAGCATACTCTTACCATGCAATCTAGCAATCACACTCTTTGGTATTTACCCAAATGAATTGAAAACTTACGTCCACACAAAAACCTGCACACAGGTGTTTATAGCTTTACTCATAATTGCCTAAAGTTGGAAGCAACCAAGACACCTTTGAGTAGATGAATGGATAAACTGTGGTTCATCCAGACAACGGAATATTACTAAGTGCTAATAAGAAATGAGCTATCAAGCCACGAAAAGATATGAAGGAAACTTAAATGCACATGATTACGTGAAAGAAGCCAATCTGAAAAGAACTGATATATTTGGCTTGTACGTAGGCCTCTTATGCTTTACAAGGACATCGTATTTTTAAAAAATGCAGAAAATGTTTTTCCAAATACTAATGTTTATATCAGGAGTCTTGTGTTTGGGATGTTAATGTGCTTCAATCAGTGGAGTTGTCTTTTGAGACATTCCATTTAAATGAAATAAAGTCAGTGGGTTAAATCCATTCTAGCTACCGATTTTACACTAATTATTTAACTTTTCTTTGTATCAACAACCTGTTTTATAAACCATGTTTCTTAAAAGAGTTACCATTATATGTTTCTCTTCCCCAAACCTTTCTCTGTTTTAGTTTCCTTTGGCATTTTCCTTTCTCTATATCTTAAGCTCAGTAAACACTCAATCAGTAATATAAAACCAAAAACATCTCAAATCAAGATAACCAATCACCTAATATTATGTGTCAGGTGTTTTTCAGGCCTCACAAGAAATATTAATACATAATATTATAGTTCTTAACTTTGAGAAGCTTAAAAAGATGAAAGGTGTTTAGTAGCAGAAGGAAATACGAGACCAAACTAGTGACAGAGGCAACAAGTGCTCTAGAAATGTGGAAAAGAAAAAGACTAACCATGTTCTGAAATGAGGGATAGCTTTCCGGTAGAGATGGATTTTGAATTATGTGGAGCCAGTGGGATGATTATGTTTTGGAAGGTCATTGATACGGATAGTCCACAAAAAGGTACATGTCCCTATCATTGACATGGACCTTATATTACTTGACACTGCTTAAGAAACAATAACTAAATGTATACACTATCAAAGATGATCAGATTTTATATAGGACATACACTGGAAACTTGGATTGGTTTCTTCCAGGTCAATTGTTTATATCTTAGGTAATTGTGGCTAGAGATGTGATTGTATCAATGGCAAAGATATTTCTTTGTAAATGGCAAACATTTCTTTGTAAATCTGGCCATCTTAACATCAAACTTACACTTTTGGCTCTCATTATCGTCATATTTTAGTCCACTAAGTAAACATAATTTTAATTACTAAAGGTAGGGTTTTAGGTAAAGTGTAAGATAATAGTAAGATAATATTAAATGGTCTTACATCAGATGTATTTGTTAATGCAAAACAAAATAATAAGAATAATAGTATACTCCTGGATAGAGCTGGAACGCATTCTACTAAGTCAGATATCCCAAGAATGGAAAGACAAGCACCACATGTACTCACCATAAAATTGGTATTAACTGATCAACACATAAGTGCACATATAAGAATGACATCTATTGGATGTTGGGCAGGGAGGAGGGGAGAGGGGGAGGAGGGAGGAGGGAGGAGGGTATGGGTATATGCATATACAAAGAGTGCAATGCGCATCACCCGAAGGATGGACATATTTGAAACTCGAACTTAGGGGGGGAGGAGGGGGCAAGGGCAACATACGTAACCTAAACATCTGTACCCCCATAACATGCTGAAATAAAAAAAAAAAGAATAATAAAATAATAATATTATTTTATTTAAAATAATAATAAAATAAGAATATTTTACTTTTTCCCAAAGATGCAACTTAATTAAAAGATGTAAGGGGAAATGTGGTATTCTGGAACATGTGAAAGACATTAGAATTCCTGTTTTGTTACTTAGTTTTGCCATTGGCTCTTTGCCAAAACAAGTAATTGAACTTTGGTTTCTTTCTTCTGGAACTATGGTTAATAACATGTATGTATCAGGTAATATCTACATGTTCTTTAAAAAATACTACGGAAAATGCTGTAAAAGAGTAAGCAATAAATCCAACTTAACTAACCATGGGAATAGAAAACTTTAGATAGCACGGATGCTGAAAATCTATATTATCCCAAAGTGGTAGCTTCTATTTTAAGGGTCAGAAGGCAGAACTAACATCTGTTAGGCACCTATTACATATCAGGCAAGGAATGCTTTAAGTGCTTTATATATTAGATATCAGTTACTTAATTAAATAAGTTACTTTTTTAAAGCATTGCTAGCAAATAAGTCTTTCAGAGGTTCAAATGAATACCAGGAGTATCAAAAGGAGGGTGGATGGCCGGTCATGGTGGCTCATATAATCCCAACACTTTGGGAGGCCAACACGGTAGGATCACTTGAAGCCAGGGGTTTGAGGCCAGCCTGGGCTACATAGTGAGCCCATGTCTCTGCAAAAAAATTTTAAAAAGTAGCCGGGTGTGGGAGCATGCATCTATAGTCCCAGCTACTTGGGAGGCTGAGGCAGGAAGATCACTTAAACCCAGGAGTTCAAGGCTGCAGTGAGTTTTTTTTTTTTTGAGACAGACTCTCACTGTGTTGCCTGGGCTAGAGTGCCGTGACGTCATCCTAGCTCACAGCAACCTCAAACTCTTGGGCTCAAGCGATCCTGCTGCCTCAGCCTCCCGAGTAGCTGGGACTACAGGCATGCGCCACCATGCCTGGCTAATTTTTTTTCTATATATTTTTAGTTGTCCAATTAATTTCTTTCTATTTTTAGTAGAGACGGGGTCTCGCTCTTGCTCAGGCTGGTTTCGAACTCCTGAGCTCAAACAACCCGCCCGCCTCGGCCTCCCAGAGAGCTAGGATTACAGGCATGAGCCACTGCGCCCGGCCTGCAGTGAGCTTTAATTGTGCCACTGCATTCCACCTAGGTGACAGAGCAAGACTCTTGTCTCTTAAAAAAAAAAAAAAATGGTAGGCAGACTTGCAGAAGAAACCAGGGATTTGGGTAATTCATGAACAAATGACATTAAAATTAATATTTGAATGATATTCAAACTAACTGAAGGACATGGTGCAAATAACTCTAAATAATAGATCATTTAACACATATTTGTATCTGGTTTACAGCATATCCAGTATTATTTGTTTGTTTACATTAACATTGATTTTAGAATAATATTTAATATACACTAAAATTTTGGTTTTTATTTAATAAACATATTCTAGTTCCTGACCTCAGGAGCTTGCTGTGGTAGAGGAGGAGATCAGTTTGGTATTAATACGTCTACAAGAACTTATTAGATACTTTTAATGTGTTAGGCATTTGTGCAATAGAGAATAAAACATGGGTCTTTCCCCAGTGACTATAATTTTGCTTAGGGAATATATAAAACAGAAAATAATACCAGACAATCTCTAATTAAGGGCTAAATTTTGTGACAGAAACCATAAATGTTAAAGGTTTTCATTTAATAAACTATTAATGAACACTGCAATTCACCTAGCATTCTAGGTAGTTGGAATAAATATATCAGTGGGTAATAAGCAAACTAGACAAAGATCTCTTCCTTCATGGGGTTAATATAACATTCTTGTGGGATGAAGCAGACAACAAACAATAAATATAATCCATCATGTTAGAAGATGATGACTGCTTTTGAAACAGGAAATTGTAGAGCAAGGGAGGGGAGGACAGATAATTCAATAAGATGGTCAAGTCAGTCCTCACTAGAAAGTAAGATTTGAGCAAAGATGAGGAGGAGCTGACAGGGTTAGCTGACAGGATGTCAGAGGAAAAGGCTCCAGGCAAGAACAAGGGCTAGGGCAGGTGCAGGAAGGCAAGGGTGTGTCTGGGATGTTGGAGGAATAGCAAGGAGGCCAGCGAGGCTGGAGCAGAGTGAGTGGAGGAGAGACAGAAGGAGAGGAGAGGGAATCAGACAGGTCGACTGGCGTGGGGCAGGAGGATGCAGGGCAGATTTGGGCTTTTGTTACCAGTGGCATGGGGAGGCACTGCACGTTTTCGGTGGAGTGACACCTCAGGCTTACATTTTGACATGATCCCTCTGGATGAATGGTTGAGACTAGGCTGTCGGGAGGTAAGGACGGAAGCTGAGAAACCTGTCAAGAAACTAGCATCCAGGCAAAGACGGTGGCGTGGACCAGGTGGGTGGCAGTGGAAGAGGAAGAAGAGAGAGATTCTGAACACATTTTCAGGTTAGGGGAGACGGAGAGCCACTGACAGTACTGTGTTCAGAGAATGCATCATACCGTGACGTTACTTCACTCAACCTGACCTTGAATGACAGGGAGAATTTGAAAAGGTGGAAGAATTAGGAAAGGCATTCCAGGACTTCATAGGCTTGGAGGCAAGAGTAAGTATGGCTTATTTTTGGGACAAAGAGATGAGTCTGAATAGAGCAGGGCAGGCCAATGCTGGGATGTAGGAAATAAGGTAAAACACATAAATAAGAACCAGATTATAAGGAGCTGGAAAAAGCCAGGGAGACTTCACAGTGTTCACTACGAGGCCTTGTAAACAGTGGGCACTCAATAAATAGTAGAGAACTGATAATAAAGACAGGGTTTTTAGGACTGGTCTATCTGGCAGTTTGCATTGGATGGCTGAATTTCTCATTTAGAAGGTCAGCTAAAAGGCCATTCAGAAACCTGCCACGAGGTAATGAGGGATAATTTGCCTGTAGGTAACTGACAGTTGACAGTTGACTGTTTTAAATCCACTTTATAGTGTTAACCACAAGTGCCATTCACTACTTGTGGGAACCTCCATCTCCTGCTGGCAATCCCTTGCTCAAATAAAAATTACACGGGTCTAAAACACTGTGTACTCAAATAGCCACGTGATCTTAATTCGGAGGTTGTAAGAGTTGGATTGCAGTTGCTATCAGTTACATGTGCAATTTCTGTGTCTCTAAATTAGTTACAGGTGCAAAACCACATGTACAAAAAAAATCTGGAAGAAGTTTATAGAAACTTAGTTCCATTCAAATGAGTCCAATTCATTATTATCCATATTTTCACAAATATTCAACCCTAGTAGATGGACATGAGGCATTTACTGGACAGCCTCTAGTGCCTATTTTAAGTGTGTTCAAAGGAAGCTAACATAACAGAAGCTCTGTGTCAATTCTGTTAAGAAAATGAAGAAATATACTTTGCTCAGATTTCCTCTGACTCAAAGAATATGTACCTAACGAAGAGCTATGATGATTTTAGAATTTCCCCAGAGTCATCCTAATAAAGTTCTAAGTGAGAATGCTGACAGAAATAGTAACCTATGACAACCTCTATCAGAGGTATAAAACTTGTTTTTCATTTAATGACCCATGTTTTATACTGTAATAGCAGTTGAAATGGATAATTGCTGTCAGGTAGCTTTCAAGCCAAGGTGCATTCATCAGGGAGGCTAGGAGAAAAAGGGGTTTAAAAAACCTGTGTTTCCTTGTGAGCATCTACTATAAATGAAATTTATTTTGGGTGTTACCTATCATTTATAACATGGGGAGAAGTACAAGACAAACAACAGTTTTGGGGAAAAAAAGTAAAGAGACTTTTAGAGTCCAGAAATCTACCAAATCTACTAAATCCTGGTGATCAAGAAAGGTTAATTAGAGTTGAATAAAAAATAAATGATAAAACCAGAGCCATACTAAGGAAAAAAATTAATATGGACAATAGGAAAACTCAACAAAAAGGCCCTGAATTGTTATTACATATGAGATTATGAAATTCAGAGCTGCGTCAGTAACTCACATCTGTTCCAGACTTCCACTTCATCTTATAGAGAACACTGTAATCTACGATGGCTTTCCAACGTCTCTGATAAGAAAACATGTGATCATCACTCTCATTTAGGCCCAAAGAATGATTTCAACCTTTGGAAATTCAATTTCGTCACAGACAAATATTAATAAAAGTGTGGTAGTTTCTCCATTTAAAAAAATCAGGTACGGGGATGCTTCCTCTAAGTTTGATCATTTCCTTATGAAAACCCTCATGGGAGATCATGCAGAAGCCTCAGTTCATTTATATCACTGCCACTTATTTTAGTGCCACAAAGAATTCTGCAGCTTTTGTTTTTCCATATTCCATAAAGTGCTTCAAATTTAGGATATTATATCAGAACCTTCTATTCTATCCACCAGTGGCTAAAACAATAAACTCCGTATAGGGCTTTAGATTTGCTTTCACAAATATTGCATCATTTAACCCTCACGTTAATCGTGTATTTTCTGTTAATATATGTGGAAACAGAAGGCCAGAGGGGAAAATTTGGGGAATATGTGGGGAAGATAGGACTGTTTCTTATATTCCCTGGTACTACATGGGTCTCTTTAAACTTGTGGAAAGGTGAATACTTTGGTCAATTATGTAAATGTTTCTGGGTATACAGTTGGCTAGCTAGAGTCATGCAGACACAGTTTCAAGATCCCTCAGTAAAAATGGCAAGCACTCACTCACTCCTACCTCAGGAGAGACTCTGGTTTCAAGGGATTGTCTATTGCAGCATTTATCACGTCTCTAAGGCATATTTCCATTGCTCAATCAGCTCCAAAGGACAAGTGTGTCATCATCTTTCAATGCTCTGGTGCAACAACTTAAAATTATAAAATTCACACAGGACTAAATCTGGCACTAAAAGCAGGAGGCATATTCAGCTTGAGTTTGTAGAAGCTTCGCTTTGGTCTTGCCAATTATTACTAGTGGAAATGGTTTCAGAGCCAGCATGGGGTTACGTGGGGTTGCTTGAGGAGCTCTTAATGAAAAAAGAAAAGGGAATAATATAAAAGGGTCACAGTAATAATGGAGCCTAGGAAAAAGGGTGAAAAGTCCTCTTTGGGCATAGTGGTTAAGTATAGTGGAGATTTTATTAATCTCATCAATATGACATTTGGGTCATTAATACTAAACGTGCCGCTTTTTCTTCAATAGCAGGACCCAGATACTTGCAACAACCCCCAATTCCATTTTGCCTATGATGAGGAAAAAGGGGCACTAAACTGACTATTGTTCCTAGGCCAAATATCTAATCTCCACAGGGTTTCACCTCTGCTGGCCTCAGATAGCTGACGATGATCATATACCTAATTTATTTTCAGGTTTGTCTGTTTGTTTTGGCAGGGGTGGAGTAAGTATTTAACGGTCATCTACAAAATACAATAATAATAATCATAGGTCTTTGGCCTTTAGGATCTCACATTTTTAACAGAAAAACAACATGAATAAGAAGTAGCCAGAGACCATACGAGACAAGGGTTAAATTGCTGGTAAAAAAATACAATGTTTTAACTGCTAATATAGTAATTCTATTCTGTACCATGTTAAGAAGAAAAGTACTGGATCATCCTTTTGGAGAAATCTGAAACTCAAAAAAATTAAACTCAGTCCAAATTCAAAGCATAAAAATATAGATTAGCACAGAATGAAAACTGACTTGAATCACATAACCATCCCTTACCATAAACAGTACTTGCCCCCTAGTTAATCTAAAATATTTGTTGTACTACATTCTAGACATATTCTTTTCAAACAGACAAAACTATAAAATTTTGACTCAAGAACTATTTCACAGTGTAACCAGGACATTCTGCCCTGAGGCAGGCTGAATTAATAACTACAGAAAGATAGCAATAATTTTTATGGCTTGCAGAAAAATAGAATAAGAGCATTTTATAGAACATAATAAAATGAGGCTTCTATTTAAGAGGCTCAGATGATAGAAATATACATTGAGTCAAATGATAGTAATAAAATAAAATAGTATTTCAGAAAACATTTTCATTTTTAAAAAGCTTGATGTTTTAAAAATTGTGCGAATATATTCAAACTTCAGGTTTCTGGGAAAATTAAAAGGTTAAAATGTAAAGTAATTAAGTGACTTAATTTTAATGCTTTAGCACTTATATTTTAAAACATGAATCACACTGTTTAACACAATCTATTTTTACATGGAGTCTATGAGAAAAGAAAAATAAAACAAAAATATAGAAATAAATATGAAACAATATAAAACAGAAGAAGCTGTGCTAAGGAGCTCCAGTAGAAGGAGCTATAGAAATGAAGAACTTATATTTTGCAAATGGCCAAGAAAGAAATCTTGAAAATGCAGTATCTCTTTGAAACTGATTTCTGTGAATAGAAGTAACAGTTAATCATTTATTTAGCACACAATAGGCATTTATACTTTTAGGGACCTCATTTTCTTTATGTGCAAAATGAGATGCTCAGAACAGATATATTTTTCAAGGTCCTAACAATCTATTCTTCTATAATGCATTAGGTGCTATGCTAGGGGGTATCCTAAGAAATCTAAAAAAGAATATAACTTGGTCCTACATTCTAGGAATTTACAATTATTTGTGAGAGTTAAAACACACATACAAATATCTAGATTTCAAAGTAGAACAGAAAAGTGCTGAGAGTATTTCAGGAGGAATAAAAATGCTGTAAGAGGAATAAAAACTGCTAAGAGAGCTATCTAACACACAAGATGAAAAGGTGAACAAGTGACCCTTCCAGTGTTCTAAAAAGCCTTTACGTATTTTTTGGGAAATATACGCAAACTCAGGAAATAAAAATGAATAGGATTGTTTTTGGATATAAATATACCTTAATGTTTAAATTCAGGAAATGGGAGCCAAGCGCAGAGATAAAATAGGGATTAGGTTGGCTTTCTTTTTTTAATGTTCTGAACATGTTTTTAAACGAACACTATAGCAGTGAACTAAGCATTAATACACTGGAGTACATGTGATAGTATTAGAACAAATATAACTTGGAAAACAAACTATAAGAGCAATTTTACCCTTACATAAATGCCCCAAATCCCCAGCAGTTATACCTGGAATAGACTTTACCTTGTGACGTGCTTGCAGACAGTGTATCAGTGAAGGAATCACTCTCTGGGTCAATAGGAGAATCTCCCAGAGTTTCACCCATAACAGCATGGGATAGGGATTTGCTGTAATTCACACTGATGTTTTGTCTATATCTTGCAAAAGATCAATCCGTTAAAAGAAAAAGACTTGAGGTAACAGAACTTGTGAATACACCAGTGAGTCAAGACATTAGTTTCCAAATATTTGGGAGAGATGGTAATAAACACAGAAAGGACCAGGCCTGAATTGGCTGGCATTGTCCCGTTGGGAGCCAGCTGTGACAAATGTTGTGTCATAATGTTGTTCACTGCTTTGGCAAGACTTGGTACATTACAAGGAAAACATTGCCACACTGTCTCGCCAGTGACCCACATGTTCAGTGTCTTGTGAGGGGTGTGAACTGTACAGTACCTAGAATTATCAGGGCAAAGCCTGTTCAATATTCACTTGCTTTTTTTACTGCGGTAAAATACATACCAATTGTTTCTTAAGTGGAAAACTTTAAATCTCTGGATTATGAAATACCAGATAAGTTTATGTAGAAAAATTATCCTTAGGTGTCCATCCTTGGTTGAATCTCTAATTAAATTATCTGAAGAAAACTTTGGAATTCAAATACATATCCATATTTTAAATTTTGTATCAGCATGCTATCGAAATGTCATATTCCTCAGGTATTTATTCTACTACTTTATGAGGCCCCAAATGATACTGACTGCTATCCAAATTCTATAAAATTAAATAGTTGAGAGAATAAAGATAAGGCCTGATACGGTTTCAATTTTATATATCAGAGTTTGCTTTTTTTAAACTTCAGTTTATCCATCAATAGCAAATGCAGCTATGTTGCATCAGTTGATGTTTGAACATCACCTGATGTTTAAGTGATAAATGCTATGTCATAATGAAAAAATGGAGTTCTCTCTGAGAAGAACTGCATTACCAGAAAAAAACAGACTTACCCTATTAGGCTGGTGAGAAATTGTGGTCAGTTTTGTAACCAGGAAAAAGCCAGCTTCTTGCTCAGGGCCTTTGCCCTTTTTGGCAAAGAGAAACATTAGCTGTGCCAAATTGCTGATGTGGGAGCAAGTCTTGTCACATGAGTGGCCTAAGAGAACTGCAGTGACTTGTGGATTTTAAAAGATGCCCCCACATAGGGCAGTACATTAGACAGCAATAATTCTCTGATTTATACTTATCCTGATATACCCCAACTGAAATATATATATATGGTTAATCTATGTTGAGTAACTATTCATTCTTCAAGGGGACTAGTAAAAGTTCCCCTGTCAATCATGCAGCAAGAGCTTGATAGGGAAATGCTTACTGGGTCTGAATAGCACGAGATGAAGTGTAGAGTTAGGCAATTACATCGCTATTTTAAGCTCCCCAAAATCTTTATTAAGACAATCCAAGTTAAAGCAAGTTTCTTGACGGTTCAAATGGCTGAGGTAATTACAGTTGTGAGAATCAGTTTTCCCTGTATTCAATCTAAATTCTCAATAAAGGAGTTTCTCTTTCCCTCTCAATGCTTGAAAATTTACTTATATTACAAAGTAATCCAGACACAATGACATATTATTTAAGGATGTGATTGAATTGAAGATTCTTGGTGGAACTCATGATAGATCAAAATCAATTATTAAAGTCAAGAATATTTTCCTTCTTTTTAATAAAACGGAACAAAAAACTGAAGTCTCATTCTACCTATAGATACTTCCACTTAACATCCCCAAATGGGTTTGAGTATAGAAAGCAAATGTCAACCTCATTTCCCATGAAAGGGCAGTATCTCACCCAATTCCTCATCACCACCTCATTCCTGCCCTCAGACTCCAAAGTCTCTTCAACTTTGTTAAAATGGAGAAGTTCATTAAAATGTTCTTCAGATTGCGCTGGATGACAAGAATGATAAAATTGGCAAAAGCACACCGTATTAGAGTAGAGTCTAACACTCTGTTAATAAGATGAGAAAACAAGGTCCTCAAATGACAAGTAAATTCTCCAGGTTAAACGGCTAGGTAGTGACAAGGCCAAGCCTAGAATCAACTAGAATCTGGGTGTTAGGCCTCTAATGCTCAGGTCTTTACCAACTTCTACACTTAGAAGTGTCTAAATCACCTCTTATAATAAATAAGGCACCACAGGAATAGAGTATTAGGTGACTTCAGGGGAAAATATGTTAACTCTTTCAAGGAGTATCAATGAATAACCGAGTTATTTATTTTTCAATATATGGCAGGTGTGGGGTGAGAAGTCTCTCAATGCCCTGTTTCCTCTTGGGTCCACATTCTCTGACTTATGATACAGTTCATTCATGCCACATAGCTCTATCTGGGGATCATCTTAGTTTTGTTTCTTAGACCAATAGTATTACCTGGTTCTCCAGTTCTATACCAGTATCCATTACAATTTAGGCAATACACAAATCCAGTCTTTCCAACTGTCCTCATAGCAACTAACTTCTGGACTTCACCTACTGTTACTTCTATTCTCTTTTCTTCTGAGACACCATTCAACTTGCATATCTAGCAGGTACCAACCCTCTAACAGTTCTAATACTGTGTTTTAGCTACTCTCTAAGTTACGTATTTTTAACAATTATTCTATAGTGCCAGAATCTGATAACACCTACTCTTTTATAGTACCTACCACAAGTGTCATTCCTTCTTCTGCTAGACTATTTTTTACTTGAAAGCAAAAACCTCCTTACTCATTGTATTTCATTCATTTGTTCAACAAATATTTATTGCCAATATAATATCTGGCAAGCCTTGAGCTAGGTGCTAGGGATACAATGATGAACATGAAGGATGTGTTCTTAGAAGTTCAAAAATAGTCAATAAACAAAAAGTACTATTTTGATAAACACAGAGCCTGCCACATAGCAGGCTGAATAACTGTTGTTTAAACTCTTGACAGCATGTACAAACCAAGTAACACACAGAACATCCCAAGTTACTAACAAAATAGTTACACAGTGGGGATTGTTTAATCATGTTTTATGTTAATGATAATATTTTGTCCTATCATGCTGTAGTGCTAGGTCACTTAAACAACTTGCTCACATGGACATTAAAATAGGTGAAAATAAACTGAGCCAATCTCATCTGTATCTAATTATGTATCTGTTTTGTCCTGAGGAAATGAAAACCTTATTAATTTTATTTTATATCTACCCATCTATTCATCTACCCATTCATCAAATACATACTAGCACCAGGTATTATTCTAGGCTGAGGAGGCAAATACATTAGTAAGCCAAAGTTTCTACCCTGAATGAGTTCACATTTAACTATATTCAAAATTACTCAAATATACCTAAAACAGTGATCTTTTAGTTTACTTAACTTTGAAGGTCAATTAGCAAGCACTGATGTCAGAAATAATATATTTGCTTAAATAAAGTTGTTGCTATCGGTGGACAGTATGTGATCACCAGAAAATTTATAAGGGTTTTGATATGCATGTGTATATCCCTATCTTCAAGGCCTTAGGAGTCCCTAGCATCCTACCCTTTATAATATCAAAATAAGAAAGATATTATAATGAGATACATAAAAGAGCAAGCCGGCAAATTACATTATAAGATCTTGGAGCTTTAGACCTTGCCTAGGGTGCTTCTTACACCAATGGGTTATCAGCACTTTGCACGTCAATATAGAAGTCTACTGCCATCCATCCTGTGGACAGCCCCCTTGAAGGATAGTCGTTGGTAATTTTACAGAGTGAGGAGTACTCAAAGACCATCTTCTTTATGCACTATATACAAAAGCAAACTCATCTCCTTCTGTTGAGAGATGTAGCGCTTTGTGCAACACAGAGGTTGAGAAGAAGGGCATCTCTCCTTGGACTCTGGAGCACACAGGGGTATGGATGTGGCTGTGGGTACAATACCACACCCTCAGCAGGAGAAAGAATGAGGATAATGAGGAGTGGATTACATGAGGAGGATGGAAAGCTTATTTGACTCTATCCTGGTTCGTGACACTTAAAAAAAATTGACAGTTTGGTATTTGAGAAGACTATTCTTCAATATTTAGTCTTTAATATTATTTTATAGAAACTGCATTTGCTTAAAAGAATCAGAACAATTACTCAGCCAAAAAACTGTCCAAATTTTAGTACATTTAGGAGAAGACAATTAGACCAATAAAAACTGTGAATGATTCAATAACAAAAAGTAGAAGGTCTAAAAACCAAGAGTTAATAAAGTCATAGTGTTATATCCATATAAATTTTTTTAGCATTATTCAGTGTTGGAATAATTTACATAAAATAGTCTC
This sequence comes from Propithecus coquereli, assembly GCF_000956105.1. Lineage (NCBI taxonomy): Eukaryota > Metazoa > Chordata > Mammalia > Primates > Indriidae > Propithecus > Propithecus coquereli. The sequence goes on from NW_012150408.1 coordinate 706,801, forward strand.
ATGATATAGAATATTAAATATTTTTGTATTGCATTCTTATCATTATTATTATTATTTTCAGACAGGGTCTTGCTCTGTCTCCTGGGCTAGAGTGCAGTGGTGTGATCATAGCGCACAGCAATCTCAAATTCCTGGGCTCAAGTGATCCTCCTGCCTCAGTCTCCCGTGTAGCTGGGAATACAGGTGTGTACCACCATGACCAGCTAATTTTTCTCTTTTTGGAGAGATAGGGTCTCACTCTTGCCTAGGCTGGTCTCAAACTCCTGGCCTCAAGCAATCCTCCCATCGTAGCCTCCCAAAGTGCTAGGATTATAGGAGTGAACCACCACACATGGCTGTGTTGCATTATTCTTGAAAGCTAATGAAAACCTTGATCTTCATTTGGCTATAAATTCAAAATTTATTCTCTAGATTGAATTTGGACCTTTTAAATTGCTTTCATTGCTTTTTCTTTTCTTTTGTGTAAAATAAGCTGTATTAGTGTTGGTATAGAGTTGTATGTATAGTATTTTTTTGTTTGCTATATCATCATTCAAAGTTGTTTCATTTAATACTGTAAGTGCTACTCAACTAAAGGGTTAGGAGTTCCCTGAGAGCTTATACCTCTTTATATCCCCAGACCCTAGCACGGTATCCCTAGTTGGCATTAAAATACATGTTTATTTTTATTGATGATGAGAGTGATGAAAGAACAGCTGCTTGCCACATTTGTGTCACATGTATCACTCAAGAAGGAGTTTAGAAACCTAATGAACTGGTAACAGCATCCATTTTCTTCTTGTTTCAACAAGACTAAATTCCCCGATGATGCTCCAAAGGGAGCCAGATAATTGCTAACAACCAGAGAGACTACCTAAGCTCACTTCTCCCCCTACCCAAAAGAATGGCTGCCTTTTCCTAGTGCAATTAAAGCTGGCTTGGAGCCTTATCTTCAAGTGGTGGTTGCATAACTGCAGGGTGTCTTCACAGTCACAGGGAAGACAACACTGGAGGAACGATGTGCCAGTGGGACATATGCCTTTGAGAAGAACAAATAATCCTCTATCCCATAGATGTAAATTCCACCACAACCAACACAGCATGCGGGCTGTTTCCATATAAAGACGAAAAGGAAGGCATATTCAATGCATTTGTCATTTAAAAATTATTTTAAAATTTTATTTTATTATTATTATTATTATTTTTGAGATAGGCCCTTGCTATGTTGCCCAGGCTGGTCTCAAACTCCTAGGCTCAAGTGATCTTTCTGCCTCTGCCTCCTGAGTGCCTGGGACTACAGGCACACATCACTGCATCTGTCTGCGTCATTTTTTTGAAAGGCAAAAGTCTTCTTTAATCAAAAACTATAATTTTGTTCAGATTTTCAAAAAGCAACATTTTCCAAACACAATTGTTTTTATTTAAAGAAAAATAACTCAACAAAATGATGTTAACTTGAATCCAATAACTCCAGTAGATGTATATTTGATAATTTAAAAAGAAGTCTTCTTGACCCTGAAGCAGTATTAAAGAACATTGACACTGGAGCCAGAAAGCCTAGGTTTTAGGTTCTTATCTGGGCTCAGCCACAAACTTGTATCAACTCTTTGGTCCACATTTCTCATCTCGAAAATCAGAAGAAGGCTTTCTGCAAAATAGGGTAATCCTTATGGTCCTTTTGGGTTCTAATATTGAGATGCTGAATAATATGCCTGTAATTAGTTTGTTTAAGTTTAATGGAAATTCTCTATATTGTACTCTTATTTATGTTCTAAATCCTGAGTTACTATTTTCTTGTCATATCTGACTGATAACTAGGCGACAGTATAAAAGCCATTTTCATGTGGAAAAGATAATGCCCCATAGTAAACTAAAAGTCTCAAAAAGAAAAACCAACTAACCACTTTGCTTTTTTATCCCTTCAAAAGTTAACTTGCCTCTAATACCTGAAAAAGAGCCTAACCTGTCTAACCACTTTCTGCGGATCAACTAAACACTTTTCAAATCACTGTAACTTTGAACCAGAGATGTCCCACCTAAACTATGTTAACTTGTTGTTACATGTAATATCTGAAATTCTCCAATAAGTTGGTTTCTAGCACAAGAAAATACCATGGGCTATATTACCAATCAACATGTATCCATGTTGTGGGAAATCCTAAACCTCTAAAACATCTATCTTCTTCCGTTTTCAGATTTTATCAATTAATTTTTCAAAAAAGATCAGTTATCTGGAGATTTATTAGGTAACATATTCTCTCGCTGGTGAATGCACAAAGGTCCTACAGCAAGCTTACGGCCACAGAGCTACACTCAGGTTTAGTTTATGTAAAATAAGCAATTTACCAGTTTTGTGATTATACTAAAGGAAATTTATGAACTGTTGAAATCACAGACTCACAGAACTTAGTACTGGGGAGATTAACATCTTCAAACTCTTTAATTTTTCATATAAGGAAAATGGATTCCAGAGGAATGAAATGATTTGCCCAAAGCATTACCCAGATAATTAGCAGCAGAGTTTGAGCTAGAAATCAGGTTTCTTGATTCCCAGTCCAAAGCTCCAAATTGTGCTCTATCTCATTTAAATAATGCAATAAAATGTTCAAATAAATTGTTCAGATCAATGATCCTTAGTGTCAACAATCATGTTATAAGTCTATCAGCATGAAAGCATTCTACTAGGATCTGATTCACTTAATGTAGATGAATTACCTATGAAAATGCTATCACAAAGTTCAGATATAGTGCTCTCTACAGAGTAAGTACTGAATAATGACTTAGTAATTAAAATTTGATAATATGTGAATATCAATTAAGGAATTCACTTTGCTGACAAATGTACTCTTGCCTCATTCACAGATTTGCCATAAGTCATCCTGGTATCCTGGTGTTCTTATGGTACCAATGGTTTTTGTTTCTATTGATATAGTTCCTAGCTCTTATGAACGTGAAAAAAAATAATATGTGAAAATTTCCACTTTGAGGTAATAATACTCCAACAAAAAAAATCTCAGATATGTATAGCGTTTTTATTTCATTTGAAGCTCACAGCAACACTGGGAGGTTAATCAAAGCAAAACAAGAAAATAATAGCAACTAATGAATACAGCTTCAATATGGAACAGGTAACAGTTTTTGTCCATAAGGCTTTGCACAATTTGTCTTTAGTCAGTATGACACAAAGAGTCAAATAGACCTGGTTTTGAATTCAAGCCCTGTCACTTACAAATGTGTTTACTTTGGGCATGCCACTTTATCTTTCTAAGCCTCTTGTCTTCTTATCTGAAAAAGGAGTTGTGAGAATTAGAGATGATTTAAATAAATCAATGCCTGGAACAGAGTAGGCTCTCCAAATTACAGTATTATGAATTTTTATAATAAAAATTTAAATCTTATACATGACACTTGATTAATAAAATGATAAAAGCAGCCATCAAGCAATACTCTTACTGCTCTTATGTTAAAGGGAGCTACATAAATATGTTTCAGGAAGAAATGGTACATGAGTATGGAATCTTCAAAAACAAGTATACATTTTACAAGTTCACTTAGCAGTAGACATATTTTATTCATGATAGCAAATAGAGATCTGATACAAAATAAAACAAAACTGTGAAATCAATGCATAATAAACTCAATTTTGATGATAACTAGTAGGCAGCATAGAGTATATTTTTATGTCTACTTGCCATTTAAGGTTCACCAATCACTTAATACAGACTGGGACAATCTAAAAGTTTGTCTCTTTAATAATATTTATTATACACAACATTATAAATTCTGTTCCAGTCTAGGACTTTCCATTTAAATTTACAGAATGTATCTTAAAGCAGCATTAGTGACAGCAAATGGACTGAAAAAATACAAACCAGCTTTCAGATTCTGATTCCACATTTATTGAGCTCATACTCTGTCAGGTGCTGTGCTAAGTGTTTTAAAATATAAAAACTTGTTCAGACTTCATAAAACCTCTAGTGAGCTTCACAGGTAATTCCATTTCATAAAAAGGAAACATGCTCAGAAAAGAATGAGGTCGACGTTATGATTAGATAACAGACTATACATACCAAGTGATATATTTAAGTATCCCATAACTAGGAACAGAACAATGAGTAAGGCTGAGCCTCAATTCTCAAGCCATCTGCCTACTTTTAGTAAAGAGAAGTAAGAACAGTACAAAGCACTCTAACGTAAGAGCAGGTGACTTGAGAGAAGCACAAATCACAACTGCAGTCGCTGAAGCACTGTTTGTGTCGAGCTACATATACCACGTACACTACAGTACTAGCCACTGATTTTATCCCCTACCTCTCTCTCTCACAACCTTGTGAACTGGCTTATTACCATTATTTTACAGATGAGGAAATTGAATCTTTTTTTATTTTTTAATTTTTTTTCTTTTATTTTAGCATGTTATGGGGGTACAGATGATTAGGTTACGTATGATGCCCTTGCCCCCCTTTCCCCCCAAGTCCGAGCTTCAACTGTGTCCATTCCCCCGGAGGTGCGCATCGCACTCATTTTTTGTGCATATGCCCGTCCCCTCCCCTTGCCCAACATCCAATACATGTTATTCTTATATGTGCACTTAGCTGTTGAATCTTAAGGTCACACAGCTAACAAAAGGCAGAGAAGGGATTTAAACCAGATGCAGCTGAGTACTAAAGAGGTTCAGAGGATGAACAGAGCCCTTCTGACTGGGGACGGAAATGGAAGGAATCTGAAATGCTTCGAGAAAGAGAAGTAATTTGAGATGAGCCTTGAAAGACAGAGAGAAGCTCTGGATCTGTGGCAAGAAGAGGAAACAGAGGGAACAAAGGCAAGACTGAAGCAAGAGGGAAGAGTGAGAATGAAATAGGGCAATGAGAATCCACAGGATAGGGTACCTGTGGGAAGTGTCAGGATACAGAACTCCAAGGGATACTGGGCAGAGAATTTAGATCAACTTAGGGAACCTAACACCGCCAACAAAAGTATCTTAGAACTACTGGTCGAGGCTGACAGAGTTTTTTGTGTGTGTATCATTAAATAACAGTGTACATGAGTAGAAAAGGATAACAGAAATCTCTCTAGTAAAGAACTTGAGAGTTTCAAACAAAGTAGAATACAGTTTATGTGTATGAAATCCTTGTACTTGGAAGCTTGGTGTTTTTGATATATACTAATGTGTTTTCTAGTTTTTATTATCTTCTTTTCTCAAAGGAAACATTTTTATTTTCTTCGAAGGAAAGAATACACTGTTGCTTTTCTATATGAAAAGGTAGTTTTGTTTTGTTTTTAAAATAACCTTTTATTATTACAGAATCAATTGTTGAAAATTAGAAAACACAGACTAATAAAAATAAATCATTATATTTCTACTACCAGAGATTAGCAATGTTGAATTCTTAGTGTTTATCTATCTGGATCTTTTTCTGTGCATAGACATGATCATAGATATATGCATATATATAAGTATTAATAGATATATATACATATTTTTTAATCAAATGAGATATGGTACTTACTGGTGGTAACTGCTTTTTAAAGTCAATAATCTCCACCTTTCTGTTTAATTAAGTTTTCATTTCAAGCAATACCTAGACCATACTCAAATTTCCCCAGTTGCCCCAAAATGTTCTTTTTGGGTCAACTGTTGGTTCCAACAACTTGAATCTATCTAATCCAGGATGATAAAATGCATTTGGCTGTATGTCCCTCAAGTCATTTTAGATCTAGCACAACAATTCTCCACCCCCACCCACCTGCCCACCCACCACCAGTCCCCTTAATTTTAAGGCCATTGACTAATTGAAGAGGTCAGGTCAGTTATCAGGAAGAATGTCTCAACTTCTGGATTTGTCTGGTTGTTTTCTTATAGTATCATTTAGCTTGATTCTTTATCTCTTTATCCCTTGTGTTTCACATACACTGGATATTATATCTAAGGATTTGTAGATTCAAGTCAAACATCTTTGGCTTGAATATACCACAGGGGATATGTACTTCCCAACCCATCACATCAGAAGACACATAGTATATATGACTGCCCATCTGTGCACTGTTCTTTGGCAGGGTAAGGATGTTCAGTTTCATTAATCATTCACCTAAAGGTTTTTAACAAATTTCATCATCTTTTCCTGAATCAATACTTAAATTTGAATTTATGAAATGGATATTTTCTAATTCTATCACTCCTTCTACATTTATTAGGTGGCATTTTTCTCTAAGGGAGGGCTTTCTGTCAGGGACTAAAGCCATGTGGTTACCCTGCAATATAGTTCCTACTGGAAAGGAAGACTGATTGCTATAATTTGTTCTCTTTTATTGAAAAGGTAGATATCTTTAATACCAAACTTTCTTGGTTAGGCGTATCTGTTTCCTCTGTTTATTGAATGTTCATATCATAAAACACTTACATATTGAAGTTTCTCTTTTTTCAGTTATTTTTAGAGAATTTTATTTCAACTTCACTTTTCTCTATTTTCCTTGGCCCTATGACAGTTACAAGCAGGACACATACTCTCTGGTTCTTAAGATAGCCAATCCTTTTTCTTTTTATTACATACATAAAACCACTTACTAACTCCTAATGATATAACTAATGCTTCAGTTTTACCTAACAGTTTCCACTAACAGGGGTTTTCAGCTTCTAGCAGGTGATTATTCCTAAATTATAGGAGATAGGTAGAATACAAACTTAACTGGTTCTTCCAAAGTTATGTTCTATGTCAGCACTGCTTTAGGAAAAGAGTCTAAGATTCCTGACAGACTTGTGGTCTAATAAACCACATTCCAACCATCTGGCTTGTTCTTTTATTCCATCTGTACCTTTCTTCAGATATACTAAGCTCTAGGAAGTAAGATATTACGTTTTTATATTTACAAAACATGAGCTCTATTTTAATAAACTTTTCATTTGAAACATTCAGAAACATTGTATTGAAACCCAAAGGGAAGGAGGGGAAGACTAAAACATGAAGACACAGAAGAAATAACTTTTACAACTCTGAAATAAGTGTCACCTCCTAAAAAATAAAAATAAAATTGAAACTTAACTCAGTCCTCTAATTATGTTTTTATTTGTTATCTATTGCATGCAGTCAGATGAATAGCTCAAAATACCTGCAGTCACTCTGGGCAAGTTGACAAATATCCTACACATTGAAATGAGTAGTGGGAAGGAGGCCAGATTGCTTAATTGTGACTTGGGAACTTGAGGAGGTGGACATGCCAAAATCTTTATAGGGATCCAAAGAGCACAACTCCTTCCTTAGGCATCAGGAGAAAACAATGGGCCAGATTCTCATTCTGTGTCATCTTATAGGATGATTCCATTGTATAGTCCATTGTTTCTTTCATGTACTGCCTTAAGGGGAAGAGTATTGTTATCTATGGGAGAGCTTCCATAAGAGAGTTACACAGGATGAGGACATAGCCTCTGGGAGATTAACAAATGATGGGCATTCAGTCTAGTATGCAACTTTCAGATAAACATTTGGGAACTGTATACCTGAAAGACCTAAGCAGTAAGGTCAGGAAGCTTTGGTGACCAAGAATTAATGAGACATGTGCCAGGCTGAATAAAGCGGCTTTGCAAAGAGTATTTGGGGGAGAGGAAATCATTAAAGGGTTTGGATTCACAGACAACAGAAATGTGAGAATGAGATTGTCATATGTGCAAGAAATCCTGGAGAACATTTAATCTAACCCCCTCTTCATTTATAGATGGGATAACTGAGGCACAAAGAAGTTAAGTGATTTGCCCAAGGCCTTGTCCAAGATGATATTGAGTTAGTGAAAAAGTCAAAGCTAGAATCCTTGATATTTTAATTACTGGATCCATTCTTTGGTTCCACTAAAACAGTATTTTTTCAACTTTGTCTCCTTACTATATGGGAGGGGGTGGAAAATATCTAATAGATACATATATTCTTAGGAGGTTCTAGGCCCTTTGTAAAAAGTTTTTAAAAACAGCATTATTGAGATATATTTTATGTATCATAAAGTTCACCATTTTAAGTGTATAATTCAAAAAATTTTAGTAAATTTACCAAGTTTGCAACCATCACCATAAATCAATTTTAGAACTGATTAAATCATAAGATGTCTTACCCTTATTTATAGTCAAATCTGAATTCTTACCCCCAAGCCCAGGCAAACATTAGTCTACTTTTCTGCCCCTATAGAGGTGCTGCTTTTTACTGGATATTTAATATAAATAAAATCATATAATGTATAGCCTCATGTATCTGAGTTTTTTTCACTTAGCATAGTGTTTTTGAGGTTTTGAGGTTGAGCTTTAAGGTTCATGTTGTAGCGTGTATCAGTAACTCATTACTTTTTACTGTTGAATAGTCTAGACTAGCCTGTGTATGGATATAGCACATTTGTCTATTCATTCAGTTGATGAACATTTGGATTGTTTCTAATTTTTGAGACAATGTTTTTAATACTATGTTTTCAATTTTGTTTTCATTTGAATGACATAAAATTTGTAAAAAATTCATATTTTATATTATCTAGATGATTTTATAACTGAACACTGACAAGGAGTTTCAGCACCACAGGTTATATTTATGATTTCATTAGTACCCAGTATTACCACTTTAGCTGTCCAGATTAATGAAAGAAGAAGAAAGGTAAACTTGTAATACGTAAATGATTCATCTGAGTTAACTGAAGGTCAAATGCGATCCAATAATGCTGTAGGAAATTTCAAAGAACAGTTCCAAAAGAGAAAAGTTCAAGGAAAACTTAATCATATGTATGGCATTGAATAGCAAAGGATATTGAAGCCCCAAAAGCATGTTTTGAAGCAGTCGTCCCCAACCTTTTTGGCACAGGGACCGGTTTCATGGAAGACAATATTTCCAGACTGGGGTGGGGGTGAGGGATAGTTTCAGGATGATTCAAGCACATTACATTTATTGTGCAGTCAAACCCTTCTGCTAATGATAATCTATATCTGCAGCCGCTCCCCAGCACTAGCATCACCGCCTCAGCTCCACCTTAGATCATCAGGCATTAGAGTCTCATAAGGAGAGTACAATCTAGATTCCTCCCATGCGCAGTTTATAGTAGGGTTCACGCTCCTGTGAGAATCTAATGTCTTTGCTGATCTGACAGGAGGCGGAGCTCAGACAGTGATGTGAGCCATGGGGAGCAGCTGTAAATACAGAAGAAGCTTTCCTGGCTTGCCCTCCGCTCACCTCCTGCTGCGTGGCCCGTTCTTAACAGGCCTCCAACCAGTACCGGTCCACAGCCTGGGGGTTAGGGACCGCAGTGTTAGAGTACTCATTTCCATATTTGAACTTTTAATTTTAATGTTAAAGGTTGTGTAACTTATTATTTAATTTGTTTTGGTTGTAAAGATACATAAGAGCTATAAAGAGTTTATAGCTTATTTTATGCATATTTAAGTTACATTTAATAAAAATTATGTGAACACTGAGAATCATAAGAAATTTTTTCCTTGAAGTCCATGCTTTACTCAAGCAATAGGAAGATATACATAGTAATAAGACACCTGAAACAGACTTTAAGACTTTCTAACCCACCTGTTGTATAAATAAAGACAAAAGAGGTGACATGACTTGTACAAAGTCATACTAGTTAGTGATAGAGCTGGATCTGAAACATGGCTCATCAATGTCATGGCTACAAAACATTTATTCCAAGTTGGATGTTGTTAATCTCATTGAGCCTTTACTCATTTTATGAATAAGACATTCACTAAAATTGAGACATGAAACAAATTCATTTTATAAATCATATTTTTCTACCAATGACTGAATGATGACTACATTCCAAACTCTTAATTTAGGATCTAAGATCCAGCATTCACACAGTTGGCACAGGGAAGAAAGATATGTTAGCTAACTTTAAGACTGAAGAAGCAGAATGGTATATACTCATCCCTCCATATCCATGATGGATTGGTTCACACCCCTGCAGATACCAAAATCTGAGGATGCTCAAAATCCCTTAAATAAAATGACATAGTATTTGCATATAATCTACTCACATCCTCCTATATGCACTTTAAATCATCTCCAGATTACTTACAATACCTAATACAATGTAAATGCTATGTGAATAGTTGTTTTACTGTATTATTTTATTTTTGTATTACTATTTTTATTGGTATTTGTAAAATACTTTTGATCCACAGTTGGTCAAATGTGGAACCCACAGATATGGAAGGCTGGCTGTAACTGGAAAAAAGTGAGAAGAGCCAGGCTCAACCTGCAGCTATGCTACTAACTCAGTTTATGACTTTAGGCAAGTCACAACAGCTCTGGCCTCAATTCATCATTTTTCAAGTAGCCATAGGGGAAGGAGACTAGATTAGATGGCTTCTAAGGTTTTCTTTGGGCTCTTCATTCAATGAATTTTAAATGTTAAGGGCTCTTCTATTATAAACTCTTGTCCCTAATAAGAATCAGCCTAACCTTTGCATAGGTTAATATTATTGCTATAATCTTCCCACATACCCACCTACCCTCATACCTTATTGTTTACTATTTCCTAACACGTAAGGTAAGTTCTATTCAAAACGATGTATCTACTTACTCCCATGTGCTTATAGTATATAATAGGTGCTCAATAAATATGGACCAGATGCATTAATATATGAATGAATGTGTATATTCCTACTTTCTGCCATCCCATAGGACTTGTTTTGGACTTCCTGATCTATTTATGCTATAACATAATGATATGTCTTTCTTGGCTAGCACAAAGTAAATGGTCTTTGAATGCCAATTCATTAGTTCTTACCCCCAGTAACTCATCACATAGAGTCAATATCTCATAATTTAGATCTAATTTGTTTCAGGCTTGTTTTATTTCTTCGGGTATATTGCTAAGTCCTTTGAAAACATGAAAGAATATGCCTTTTACTTCATTTATAATTCTTAGTATAGCATTAGGTGTTCAAAACTTGACTGATTGTTAAATTCCCAACAGTATGATACTGTATTTTTTTTTAAGAGACAACATTTTTCTAAGTTGCCCAGGCTGGACTCAAACTCCTGGATTCAGGCAATCCTTCGGCCTCAGCCTCCCAAACAGCTGAGACTACAGGAGCAAGTCACCACACCTGGCAAGATACTGTATTTTTTAAAGCCTTCAGGAAAGTACCCCACCCCAAACTTCAATGTCCACAAGAAGCTCAGCCCTCTTGTTTTACTTTCATAAGAAGTTTTAAGAAAGATGGTTATCATTCTTTGAATAACGCCCTTCAAAAAACCTAAAGACTGTTATTCACAATATTCTCCCTTATCTTCTTATCCCAGCTAAATAATCAGTTGCTCATAATTAGTTCCTTAGACCTGATTCAGTTTTTGGTATTTGAAACTTGTAGCATAATTAATTGCTTAAGTTGTACACAGAAGGAGCACAGGGTCCTAGCTCAGCTCTACTAGTTTCTGATGGCTTTGGGCTAGTCACTGGCACGTCTGGACTTCAATTTCCCTGCATGTAAAATGGAAGTAATATCCGCCCTGTCGTACAGGGATATTATTAGGATTAAATATGTTATTATATGAAAGAACTTTATACATTTTAAAGCTCTATGCAAATGTAAGATATTATTTTCCTATAGTTACCAGAATACTAAAAACATTTTCCTTAAGGTTATAATTTAAGAGCTTCATTGAATAAATATTAAAATATACATCCATGTAAGAAAGTTGAAAGGAACTGTGTCATCACTAAATAACATTAGTTATTTCTGGGTGATGGGACTTTTTTTTGCTTTATATTTTATGGTATTTTGCAATAGTAGCTATTACTATTAAAATAAAAAAGTTCCTTTAAATAAAATCAAAGCACTGCAACAATTGAGTATTAAAAAATGATAGCTGTCAAATCTGGAGGACTCTTTAAAGGAGAATTATATTCACAGCAAGTCTTCCATAGCTGATAAAATTTAATTTGAGTAGATTATTAAGGTAAATGGCAGAGATGTTTAGCTAAGCTTTTTTCAAAAAACAGCAAAGTTATCAAGAATAATGTAAATGTTTCCACTTTTCTAAAGAACTATTATCTTCCATCTTTTTTTTTTTCTCTTAAGTGTTTGTATTAGCTATCAGTATCACTCGTCCTCAGAGAGCATCAAGAGGTGAAAGACTCACAACAGGGAAAACCTCAGACAGGAAGCTTAACGTTAGTATTGCATAAAAGATACCACAAACTCCTGACCTGGTTATTCTCCTCCTCCTCCCCATACCTCCCCAAGAGCAACCAGCATTAATCTGGTGTATCGTGTGATGCTCAGAATGTGTTCATAAACCAACTTCCAGCTCGACTTCCATCATATTACTGAGAATTAGGACCAGTGGCTTTTTGGTTCCAGCACCGTCTCAACCTGAATATTGTTTTCCCTTTAATACATTCTCGTCATTCTCACTCCTTACTCCCTCTAGTCCCTGTCTCTTAGATAAAGGGATTAAATTGAGATGAGCATATACTTTATTACCCAAACTGGGACACCTTTAAGAGCAAAAGAGGACACTACTAAAAATCATGCTAGACAACAGGCATCGACTGGGACTTCATCGACAAACCAGGAAATACCATGACTTCACGATTAAGCAAGGTGAGGAGATTTAAAGACAAGAAAGCTGTCATAATGTCTTTGGTCCTGGCAACTAGAAATTACGTCAATGCTGCCAATCTCCTGATCCCCCCCACATTACCTTCCTCTTTTAATGGTTAGCTCATTAATCTAGGAATCATATTAATACTTTTATTGGAAATCTATAATTAGAATGCGGTGGAGTGAATTTTATTTGTTTGCTTTTCTTTATCTATTTTTTTAGTGTTGAGAGTTCACACTGGGCCATTGTTTTGCAAAGGAGGGTGGGAACTGCAAAGCTTTGCCCTGGGCTCTCTTGCATTAAGAACTGTTGTATCTGGCCACTTTTCAAGCAACCAGATGTGAAGTAAGTAATTCCCATTTAGATTACAAATCTCATTTGAGTACCTTTCAACATAAATAACAATAACAATAGCCAATTTACGTATTTCAAAGTGTCCAAGAGGTGAGAGACATTAACCACGAAGGAGCCATACTCTAAAAAAGCTAGAGAAAATAATTATCCTATTAAAATATTTTTTAAATGATCAAAACAATTTATTTCAATGAAAGCAGTAAAACACAGCTTGGTTTGATGACTACAATTAACCAAAGCATCAATAGTAGCAAAAACCAGGATAATTCAATTCAGTAAATTCTTAACACTTGGGAAGTCTTAGGCGTTAGCCTTAGCTATTGAAACGATTATATATCAGGGTTATTACCAAGTTTGCCAAGGTCCCACGAACACAACCTAATGCAATGCTTGCTTTGACGGTATCAGTCCTAACATAAGAACTCTAATATAGACTAAAAAACATCTCCAATATCTAATTCCTAACAATGAATGCTTTCTACCAATCTCAAACTATAATGGATTAAACTGTTTTAAAAGAAAATTAACAATAATTGGTATTACTCCCAATTTTGTAGTATGACCCCATTAATCCGATAGACCTTGTGATCCATCAGATGAGGCCAGTCTCACAACAGTTCACACCGTCTAAGTCTACAGGCATAATTAAGACTAAGACTTGGGAATACATAAATAAAGAAAAAAAATTTAGAAATAAGCTTAGAGCAAATGAAGATGTTAAACTGTAATGAGATAAATGGCAGGATACGAGAGAGAAAAGTAGGTCGAGTGAACAGTTGAAGTAATGTTGGTACATGAAGGATCTCCTGGAGCAATTCAGGACAGGGTGACTTTGACTCTAAAATATAAAAAAATCAGTAACACCTGTATAGTCTTTTAGAGCACTTTTACGTGTATTATTTACTTAATCTTGAGAGGTAGGAATTATTTCCATTTTACTGAAAACTGAGGAGGCTCACAGAAGCCACACAAGGTGACCCAGATCATTCAACCAGGAAGTAGAATCTAAACTTAAAAAAATTTCACCCAAATCAACAAACATCTGTGGAGTGAACCCAGTCAAAAAAACTTTGCTATTTCAAAGACACTGTGGGAAATACAGAGATATATAAGCCTGTCCTTAAAGAATTTATAATCTTCTGGGAGAAACAAGCTCCAAAGAGGTGAAAAGGTAAGTAATGATACATGATTGGAATAAGAATTCCAGCCAATAATAGAAGAGATGTCACAAGGTAGCATCTGGTTAGTTGCCAAATAAATGTAAAAATGGCCAAAGTTTCACAGGGACTCAGAAGAACATGTCAAGATGAAATGGCTCCATGGAAGAAACGGGCTTGTCTAGTGAGCAGGATGTAGATACTAAGAGTATGGCCTCCTGAGAGACAGTCACCACGTATCTGTGATATTTCCCATCTGTGTCACTCAACAGAATCTCAACAACTATTACTACATGAATAAAAACTATTGTGTGACTGACTGACGAACTGGTTAATGATGAACACAAGGAGAGGAAGTATGGCGCATTCTAGGCAAGGGAAGGAGCACAAGCGTGATGGGGAGAGTGAATGTAAACATACTGTTGTGCTCTGAAGTAGTCTAGTAAGTAGCTTATCCAAGGTTCTATAGTTAGAGGACATGGCGGGGGGCCTCTGGACGTCCAATGAGATATCAAGATGTAAAGAGAAAGAATGTCGGCTTTAAAATTAGATACACCTGGACTGGCATAGTCGCTCACGCAAGCAATCCCAGCACTTTGGGAGGTGAGGCGAGAGGGTTACTTGAGGCCACAAGTTCCGAGACCAGCCTGGCCAACACAGTGAGACTCCATCTCTACAAAAAATAAGAAAAATTAGGCAGGTATAGTGGCGTGGGCCTGTAGTCCCAGCTACTCAGGAGGCAGAAGGATCACTTGAGCCCAGTAATTTGAGGTTACAGTGAGCTATGACCACGACACTGCACTTCAGCCTGAGTGACAAAGCAAGACCCTTTCTCTAAATAAATAAATAAGATACACCTAAGCTAACATCCCAGTATAAACCACACCAGTGGTATAACTTTGGGCAAGCTATTTAATCTCTTTAAGTCTCAGTGTCCTCAGTTGTAAAATAGGATCATTGTGAAGATTAAAAGAAATAATATATGCAAAGCACTTAGAAGTGCTTAAGCACACAGTAAACAGAAATATTAATTTCCTTCTCAGACTACACTTTAAAGGGTGTTTTATCAAAAGATCCACTTCGGTATTACTACTATTGGAAAGATCTCCTGTGCAGTTGGCTCATCGCTTAATTTACTCAAATCTAGTTTAGACATAACTTTTCAGATGGTTTACTGTACACATGTCTATTTATAATGTTAGTAGAATAATTTTTATTTTATTTTTATCTCCACCAGAAAAGTTTGATGAATAATTTAAAAATAACTGTCATATACATGGGGTCAGTGATGAAAGACTAAATATTCTGATGACAGTAATTGCCGAGGAATGTACTGATACATGTCCTATGGGGTGGAATTATATAAAAACCCACATAACTAAATAAAAACAAATGCAATGTAACTTTGATCAAGTATTTAAAACCCTTAACATACTCGAAAGTTTTTCCTATATCTTTAGAAAAAATGGACAAATGCTAAGGAAAAAAAAGTGGTTAAAAAGTAATTTATTTTTAAAAGCAGCTCCCAGAGCACTTCCTGAAATAATCCTCAACATTTTCTATATCTACAGTAAAATGTTATTTGCTATTCAAAATAAAACTACGACATTAAAAGTCCTTGACTCATCAATTTAGGGCTATCTAAATTCAATTTAAATTTTATTTTACCTCATATTTACCAAGACAGAAAAATGGCTTAACATGTTGAAGAAGGATTTTACACAAGCAGAAACGAAAGGGGCTTTCTGGCTGACTGAGTTAACCAGAAATTAAAATTTCCTAGAACAGCGTATAATCATTGTACATTCCAGTTCATCACCATTTCACATGACTACATTCTGGCAAAAGAATTAGAAAAATGTTTAATTTGACAATCATTAGCATATAATTCTCTATCTCAGCATGCACGGTTTCAAAATATCATGGATATACTGAGACCAAATTATCTCTGTCACAGTCCTCTAGTCTGAGCCTCAACCCTATATGCAAATACCCATTTGGTAGCTCCATGGAAATATCTTATAGGCAACTCAAACTCAATGGATCAAAAACTGCATTCATCATCTATTCCCCCAAACTGGTCCTCCTTCAGTGAGCCCCATCTTGGGAAACGGCCCACCATTCTCCCAGCTGATGATTGCCAAAAAAAGGGAGTCACAATTGACTGTCCTAATCCCCACATCTAATCAATCCCCACATTCTTTTGATTCTACTTGTTAAACATTTACGTTCAGCCACTTCTCTCAATCTCCTCCCCTCTATCAACTGTGATCCAAGACACTCTCATCTCACACACACCTGTCCATTAGCTTCCCACCTGGCGTCCTATCTGCTGCATCTCCTCTCCAGTTGATTCTGCACACTGCAGTCAGAGCCATCTTCTAAAGACGCAAATCCAATTATGTCACTTCCAGTTTAAACACTATATTACTTCTGATTGTCTTAAACCCAAACTGCCCTGGGTAATCTAGTCCTTGCTTCTCTCGGAAGCCTCACGGGACTCCTTTTATCCATTTAAATCAGTAAGCAGACCAAGCTTGATCCCATCTCAGAGCCTCCACACCTTACAGTCTGAAACACTGTTGTTCTCACAACTCCCTTAAGGTAACTCATGTTCTCTCTTCAACTGTCAGCATAAAAACCACTCCCCTGAACTCTCAGACAAGAGTTTCATTCTATACAACTCATATTACCATTTTCTCCCTCACAGCACTCACCACTTCGGTTATTATTTGTTCATTTTCTGCTTTCCCCCTACACTGTAAACTCAGTGAAGACAGGACCACTGCAGGATCTCCACACTAGCACAAAGAACACTGAATAAAGCCTTAGAAGACTTTAGTTTTAGTGCCAGTTGGTTTTATTAACTTGCTGTGTTATCCTGGGCAAGTCACTTAACTTCTTTAGGCCTTCTTTGTAAAAAGAGAGGATTTAGATTTGATCAGTGTTTCATAAAGTTTATTAATGTATGAGTCCCTTTTAAACGGAAAAAAAAATCTTACAGACTTGCCAAGGTTGTGTCCTCCAACTCCCCAGTGGTCTTGAAATTCCAGGTTGAGAAAACTGATGTAAGAAACCAAATTCTTATTCCACGAAAGTGTCTTTGAATTGTGAAATTTGGGCTTTATAATGACCTTTTTAAGATTATCATTGATATAAAACATATTTTAAAACTCTAAAACTCTCAGAGCCCAAGAATACATCTGTGGATCTCCAGGAATCTGTGGATCCCAGTTTGAGAAAGAGATGGTCTCTTCCAGGTCTAAAATTTCATTTTCTGAGAAAATGGATGTTTATTTTCCAGAGTACTTCTCAATGAATCATACCCTAAACATGGGCTTGTTAACTGAGATTTGGAAGAGAATACAAGGAATTCCACAGCATCAAAGTAAAAAAAATTCTTTCAGTTGCAGAGAGACAGATTCTCAGATACTGATTTTGACAACAAAATGAAAAGCATTTGACCTTAATTCAAGGTATGTGGCAATGGAAAGCTTATAGAAATCATCTTTTTGACTATGTAGAGAAGTATGTGCGAAAATGAATTAAAAAGTGAGAGAAGAACAATAGCAAGGCAAAAGGCAAACAGTCTGATTTAAAAATGGACAAAGGACTTGAATAGACAGTTCTTTACAGAAGACATAAATGGCCAATAAGCACATGGAAAGATGCTCAACATCATCAGTCATTAGAGAAATGCAAATCAAAACCACAAGGAGATACCACTTCACATCTAATAGGATGGCTATTATAAAAATTATAATAATTTAAAAAGTATTGTCAGGGATGTGGAGATGTTAGAATCCATTTATACTGCTGATGGGAATGTAGAATGGGGTATTAGCTGTGAAAAAGTTTGGACGTTCCTTAAAAAGCAAAACATAGAATTACCCAGCAATTCCACTCTTAGGTATATACCCAAAAGATCTGAAAGCAGGGACTCAAACAGGTATTTGAACACAAATGTTCATTGCAGTATTATTTGTAATTGCAAAAGGTGAAAACAACCCAAGTGTACAACAACAGATAAATGGATAAACACAATGTGGTATATCCACACAATGGAATATTACTCAACCATAAAAAGGAATGGCATTATGATACACACTACAACATGGATGCACCTTGAAGACACTGTGCTAAGTGAAATAAGCCATACATAAAAGGACAAATATTATATGACCACACTTATATGAAATAATTGGAATAGGCAAATTCACAGAGACAGAAAATAGAACAGAGGTAACCAGGGCTGGAGGGTGGGTGACGGGGAATTTTTTTAACAGGTACAAAGTTTCTGTTTGGGAGATGAAAAAGTTTTGGAAATAGATAGGGGTGATGGCTGTACAGCAATGTAAACATAATTACTTTCACTGAGCTGTACACTTAAAATGATTAAAATGGTAAATTTTATGTTAAATATATTTTACCAGAATTAACAAATATGAGAGAATGGGGCAGCATGTTATTTACTGGTTGGATATCTAAGCTGCTAACTGTTAATGATGTAATAGAGATATAAAACATACAACATTGTTTTCATAGGAAAACTTGTTCTACAATTAAGGATCTCAAGAATTAGCAGGAATAAGTATATGACTAACCATCTAGTTTGCCTCTTCTTTTTGGAATTATTGAGGTCTCCATAACTGGATTATACCTATCAAGCAGTACAAACTTTAATTCTCTGGCTCACGTTAATTTTTAATCATCCTTAGTGATGAATGTTAAACATCTCAAGGACAACTGAATAACAGCTGAACTACAGATCTAAATATTCGGATTTCCTATTGTCCTTTTTATCTCCCTCTAGTGGAGGTGACAATGAGTGATTAAATAACGATCAGAATCTATGAGAGAAAAGTAGGGGCACGATTATTCCATACAGTAAGTTCTCAGGGCCAAACTTAATACTATTTACTCCAATTTTACCCTTACGGTACACATATTTTGCAAGGGAAAACAGCTTTGCACGTGCCACATAGGTACCAAAGAATCATTCTTATTTGCTCAGTTTGTTTGCTTTGTTTGTTTATAACAAAGGACACTCCTAAATTTCAACTGGAGGAGTGACTCTGATAGAAACAAGTGCCATTTTTGGCTGACAAATCCTGGGATTTTTAACACCTCTTCTGAGATCTTAATATATGTTTCCAAGAACGTTCCCAAATCTAACTCAACTGTGCTATGGAACAATTGTCACTTTCACTCCTTGCTATTGGAAGAGGGATTCTCTACCTCTTCAGTCAGAGGTTGGGTCTGAAGCCTTTCTCAACAGTGCCAGAAAAGCTTTCATGCCAGGTACTTTTCCCCTGTGGTCGTCATTGTCTTTCAGTCTGGGCTCCTCATTCTCTTTAAAAAACCTGCCAACTAGACTATCTGCTGGTTTTTCTTAGGCTGCTTAGACTCAAACCCCTGAGCGGAAAAAGGTGATTACTCAGTAAATATTCTGTTCTTTAGGCTTCTCTTTATTGGCCTTCTTACCAAATGCCCAGAGGCCACACACTCAAATCACCTAAATACAAACAAAATGCTTGTTTCCTGACTGAGACCTCATGTGCCAAGATTCCACTCCAACGGCTGATTTATAGGTTGTTCGAACTCTCTAAATACAGACGACTGTGAAAGAATTGGTGACACTGCCGAGGGTGAGACAAACGGAACAGCTAAAGTCAGCCAGCAGCAGTCCAAAAAAGAAGAAACAAATTGGGTTAAAACATCCAGCTTTTTTCTCTTTTACCACTTGGTTCTTTTCACTCTACCTCTTGTATTTTAAATGACAAAAGAATCTCTTTCAAGGTAACATCCATGTTAATCACAGTAAATTGGTCACTCTAGAAATAATTCTGTGATGGTGCATATCTTGAAAAAATAAATAGCTAAAATTGAACAAACCTTTAAAGGAGAAAAAAAAATCAATTGCTCTCTTCCTTTAACTTCATTCATATTTTCACAGGATGGCTGATTCTATAAACCCAGGATATCTGTATAGCCTCCAGTGAACATTCAACTTTTTTATACTTGGTTGTCCTGCCCACTCTTTTAGTTTCTACCCAAGAATCAAACAGCCATTTATTAAAATCTGCATTTTTAAATGTATCCCACATAAACAAATACTCTAAATCTCTACCTCAGGGAAAGGGAAGATCAAACTTAGTAATGAAAAAAGAGACAAAGACATCTTCAAATCACCATATCACCGAAGACAAGTCTGCTAACAGTGAAATGTACAACTTTGGCCCCAATTCCTAATCAGAAAGATAAAAATAATCAGTGACTTCCAAAACAGCACTAAGTAAAATTGATAATATTCCTGGAAGTTATATATTCTATATAAACATGTATTTGGACAAGTATTCCTGCAGTCAATTTTCTCATTTAAGAACATTAACCAGAGATGTGTCTGTTGATTTTGTTACAGCTGTAACTTTTCCACAGTATAAAGTATTAAAGTTAAAAATTGGCTTGCTGTTTGAGTGGCCTGGAAAAAGTATATTCTGTATCACTGGACTGCTGTAAATTTAAATCCATTTCCTCTATTTCTCAGCTCATCTTGGCAGAACACTTCTAACTAAAAGTGCAATAAACTATATTGTTATATTTCAGGGTTTTTATAACTTGATCTACCATATTCAGGGGTAGAGTAGCAAGAACCCATAAGGAAGTAAAAGGTATTATGGTGACACTCTGTAACCTTTACTAGCCAGAGGACAAGTGAAATCATGTGTTTAAGATGGGAAGCATTACTAAATTTGGGATGACTTCTTGTGGTTTTGTTTTGTTTTTTCTTACATCAGCATCACTAAATTTGTTCAGAAATAGATTTCTGTTTTTCTAAATCACTTTTCCTCCATAATATAAAGTACAATTTCTTCTTATAAAGGAAATTTGTTGGTAAAATTTAAATTAACAAAAGATGGAAAACTAGAATACTAATTTTTAATTGACCACAAAAAG
>NW_012150408.1:728154-743087 GCF_000956105.1 Propithecus coquereli
TTACAGTTAGTAGTGTATTCAGACATTTTAACAATTAATTTTTAATAAGGGGGAAAATGGATACATCTAGAAATTCTGACTTGTGGGCTTAAATTCTAAAAATTTCCTTCATATTAATACCTCTGAAAGTACTAGTTCTAATTTTAGTTATTCCTACCCAGTCCTTTGATATATAAGCTATATGGTCGCTGTTATCTGTAAACAGATCAAGGTTGTTCCATTCTACATTGCTCTGAAAGTTAAGTACAGTTTTAGAAAGGTCCTTAAAAGATCCGTTTGCCTGACTTAACTTGTCTAGCACATGGGAAAACTGAGGCCAGAAGAGGGAAAGTGACTTGATTAGGGTCACTTAACTGCCATGTTGTCTTTATTTTTTGAGATTTCTTCCAAGTAAAATATAACTTTGGAGGTATAATTATAACTAGTGCTTTTATAAATCTATGCTTATCTGGCACCTTTCTCATTTGCCTTCCCTCTTACCCACATTGGCACAGCAGGCACGTTAACCTCATTATCGTTTCTTCCAAACTTAGTGGAAGCAGTCTTTTCTCACAGGTTCTGTGCCTTTTTAATGCCTATTCTGAGACCTCACCCCCATTCTAATCCCTCCTTCCCTACTCATTTGCACTCTTCCTACTGTACTTGACTCAACTGCTTCACAAGAACTGTCCTATTTGCTGCCAAAATTGTCAATGCTCTAAAGTCACTCCCTGCGTTCATTTTCTGTTACCTTCTCCGCTCCCTGAAATATCTGTTCCTACCACTATACTTAAGCTATATATTCTTCAACAATGATCTCCTCCTCGAAAATTTTTAAGGCTTTGAAAATTTTAATAGCCTTACTCCTTTTTTCATTCTTCTTGACCTTTCATTGCCATTTTACAATATTTTATTTTAAAAAAATAGGTGGGCTTTCGGGGGTGGTCAGACAGATCTCAATTTAAATCCAGACTTCATTGTACTAGCAGTATGACCTTTAGGCAAGGTATTTTAAACCCTGCTGAACTTCACTTAATTCATCTATAAAATAGGGACAACAGTAATTCCTACTTTACAGGGTTACTGCAAGGACTAAATAGTATTATATAGGTAAAGTTATTAATACAACATCGGGCACACAGAAGTACTAAGTGTTGTTCTCCTTTTCTTTTCTTAAAACTCTCTTCCTTTGGCAAGGAGGCGTACGTACCATTCTCTCCATTCTCATATCTTACTCTTTTAAATTCTACCTTTGTGTTGTTTCTTAAGACCTCCACTTTCAAAACATTCTGCAACCAATGATAATGACACCCAAATCAGTAAGTCCAAGTCTGACCTCTGAAACAAGGCCCAGCCACCTGACTGCACGTCTTTAACAAGTTCAAGATCAAGCTCATCGTTCTTCCCCCCCAGAGTCTCTCTTTCCTATTTCTTTTAATACCTCCATCTCTCTATACATCAGCCCCAAATTCACTTTTGACTCTTTTCCTTTCATCCTCTTTATTTTTTATTCATTCGCCAAACTGTGTAAGTTATTAAAACATCTCTCTTGCTGGTCCCTTGCAAACACAGCATTTGTCTTACACCTCCCTGCCCTCAAATCTTCAAGTTCCCAGTGCCTTCTAGACCACATCCAAACTCCTCACTCTTTGATACACCCAGTGACACCTCAAAATTCTTTCCCCATGATGCTCTTCACGTTTAAAATTTCCAATTTCTTCCTTCTCGTGTATCCACATCCTTATTTTAAGAGCTCAGATCAAGTACAACCATCTTATGAAGCAACTACAGATCATCCCAGCACTGCATGTATGTTTTCTTCGATCAACTTTTACTACATGGTTTTCCTCACTCACACATTGCTCAGCTCTGTTATATAACTCTTTTAGTTGTAAATATTGTCTTTGATACACGACTCTGAGCAAAGAATATGTCATAATTCTATTTCATCTAGAACAGTGCTGGATATAGAAAGGTAGTTCAGGAACTACTTGTTTAATGAATAATATATACAAACAAGAACCAAAAAAAAAAAAAAAAATCTCAACACCAATAACTAGTCTAAGTCTTTTACCTGGTTTAGAAGCTCTGCTTCAAATACTGGAGAAAGCTAAAAGCCTAAACCAATCTGTGAACTAAATATTCCTCATCCTCAAATTATACAGATTAAAAAGTAGCTGGTAAGGTACCTATGTGTTTTTATGGATTAATTTTCAATATTTGCAACATAAAGTCTATACACAGGTTAAATCCACAAAATTGTAAATACATATCTCTCACAGAAATTCTTTTCTTAAAATAATTCAATTCTGTGGCATGCTTTGCATCTCACAATGGTAAATTTAAAAATAGTATTTAATCAAGACTGCTAAAAATACTATGTTTAACTAGGAGAAATAAAAGCATATCTGAATAATTTGATTTCATTTACATTATAATTTTATCACTTGCATAATATTTGCTAGGAATTGTATTAAGCACTGGGGATACGCTGAAGATGGTCCCTGTTCTTAAAGAAGTGCACTACAAAAGACTGTCAAATCAACAATAATGTGAAAACTGGTCCATTCCAGTCATAAGTGTAACCATGTGAGAGGAACACTGAGCATCTGGAAGTTTCTGTAACTTCCATCTATCAGTCTGGTGTGTCTGCACCACAAGGTTTGTGGGAGCAAATGGAGGCGATGACACTGAGGAGGTAGGTTGAGGCTGACCACAAAGCCTCTCTTGCTGCCTGAAATGGGGTGAAGTGTGCTCATGGTGTGTTAAACAGGTAACTCTGGGGATTGGAGGATGGAATGGAAATGGTGGATTGCTGAGTGAGAAAGACAATTTGCAATAAACCAGTGAGGAATAAGGAAAATATGAACTAAAATAATATCAGTGGAAATAAAATGGATGGTTAGAAAAATTTATAGTAGCAGCAACCAGAAGGTTCACACATGGAAAGATTTTGTTTCCCTCCTGGCAGCATTTGGCACCTAGCAGCAGAAGTGTACAAGAAAATGAATTCTTGGACTCTCATTCACCATTGCTATTACTCTTATTCCAAAGTGTGATGCATAAAATAGTTACCCCATATATATTAAGAACACCCATCAGCAAGATTTTTTGTAACTTCTACGTAATACTTAGGGGAAAGCAAGCCACCCACCCCATGCCAGCCCCGACTCATCTCGGGCCAGGTGTTCTTTACAAGGACGTGAACTTAAAGGAAGTGAGTCCACACTGTCAGATACATAGACTGTGCATTTCTAAACGGATGACTGCTTCCAGCAAGCACAAGGACAGCTTTTTCTGGTGTACATGTGGTAGGGTACTGATGTGACCCTTTTACATCTCATACTTTTCATGTTGGTGCATAACATAAAATAAAAAACCAAACTAATTAACATGATGAAGGAGCTTAATGTTTTTCCTGAACAAAGATATTAAAAAGATACTGAATCATTGCAGAGATTCTTGGAACTTATATCACAAAGATATGCATTTAAGTAAATAATTTTGTATTTATTTCTTATTGTATGGTAATAATTATTATGGAGTCTGAAACCAAAATAAATAAATGCAGAAATATCTAAATAATTTCAACAAATGGCTCATGCTACAAATTGGGTTCCAGCAGGCAGGGCACCCAGGTATGTTCCTATAAATCTTAAATTACTAAAAACATTATCACCAGGAAGGAAATAAATATCGGTAGGTCAAAAGACAAAAGCTACGTTCTGCTCTGCTTTAATTTGTAGTAAGAAAGCAGAGACTAAGGAATATTGATGCACATTTCTCTAAAGCAATAAATAAATAAATATCCAAGGTACATGTCTACTAATGCATCCTCAAAAAAGTTATTATTTGCTAGGAAATTCTTACTGCAGTATCCTTACTGCAAAATATAAAATCTCTGTGCTCAGCATAATGGAGTAGCTTCATTTAAATCTCATCCTTTTTAAAAAATGACTTAGATTTGGCCAGTGAGCAGGGCCAATGAGGATTTATCAGTGGCTGTTAGCTTGAGTGGGACAGAATAAGTTACTGGACCTCTCTATTTCGATTTCTTCCTTTGGAAAAGATAAAAAAGTAAAGGCAATGATTATATTAACACCTTAAAGTTATATATGCTATAAAATTTTTCTAAGCCCTTTATATACTTGATCTTACTTGATCCTCACAATAAACACCTCCTTACCTAACCGATAAGAAAACTAAGAGATGGACAATTAACCGAAGAGGAGAGACTAACCCAGGGTTCCTGGCTCCCAAAGCCATGAATTTCTCTGGAATGACATGGTTAGGGTTCTTCTAAAGTACAATTAGAGGTCAATATTAGTAAAAAAGTTGAGTATTAAACATCTCTGTAATAATGGGAAAAATCATTTTCATTGTATGTAATTATAAATTTCCTTTATATTTCCAGTGAAAGTAACAAAAAAAAGATTTTGTGGTTTATTAGTCATACTAGATTTCTCTGGATATTCATAATAGATTGGTAAAAAAAAAAGGAGGTCTTATCAATTGTATTTCTACTTCAGGGATTACTTCTATACACAAAGTACTTCAATTTTACGACACTATCTGGAAGAAGTTCAATAACACATTGTTAATACTCCACTCCTACGAAATGATTTTAAAGCTCCATGGGAATTTAGATTTGCACAAGTTATTAGGATGTGACCTTTCCCTTAGATTTCTTATTTTAGGATCAATTTAACATGGTATTTCCCCAGTGGGAGCTGCTGTACTTCCTTCGCAGATAAGAAAAATAGCAATCGCAAATTATAGCGAGTAAACTTAGGGAAACGTACATTTCTGTGATGCAGACAAAACTGAAATCTTAAAAGGAGACCACACTGCATATTCCTTGGTTTGAGAGGAAAGCCATGTGGCTTGCTAACAAAAGAAAACAAAAGTCATGCCATTATGGTATTTCCCTGAAATTTATACCTAATTGTTTCTTGTCCTAGCTACCATGTCTTATGACTTTTAAAGATTATTAAAGATGTTTACGTCACTGAATTTCCTATGTCCTGTCTACTGGGAGTGTAAAAGGTTAAAAATATCAAACATTTAATAACTTAAATTATTTCAGATCACAGGATCTGGACTGAAGAACAAGAAGTTCACGAGCTTAAAGAAAAAAAACTAGAATAACATCAAAGAGATCACACTTGCTTCCCTTTTGCCCCATGGAATACTAGTAGTTTCCAATTATTGAGCTCTTACTATATAATACTGTAGTAAAATTTATACACATTTTTTATAATATATAAGTTGTTGGAAGTAACTAAAGAACCAAGTATGCTATATTTAGGACTGTAGACCTCATAATTGCATTTTTTTTGAGGCAAACAAAATTGGAAAAGGAGAGATAATGAAGATACTTAACCCCCAAATACAAAGTTGAGAATAAAAAGGACAGAATTTTACCCATAATTCTTTTTTCTATAATTTTGTATCTTAAAATTTTCTCTTATTATATCTTTATTCTAAAATTATTCCCTCAAATATTCAAACCACAAATTTAAAAATATTTGATTTTAAATAAATATTTTTAAAAACTGATTTCACTCCATCTCTATGGAAGTCCTACTTTGTTCAATCTGCATTTTCAAAAGCAGTCATTTCTTTCTCATACCTAGCAACTTGCACTCAAAGGCCATAAAGAACCCACAGCAAAGTCTTTACATTTTATTTAAATTTGGCATAGCCTCAGAAGATAATCTATAACTTCCTTGATATTATGTAGGTTTTTTTTTAAACAACAAAAAAACCACCCACATTTTTCTCATCTCTAAACAACTGGTAAAGCTCTTCACTCTCTACCCTCCCACTACTATCATATACACAGAGCTGTAAGTAAATGATAATTCATTTAAATCAACAGAAATCATTTAAATATATTTCTAAAATACATTGACATTTTATATGTTTTGTTCATTCGCTATTAATATGTCCTC
Source organism: Propithecus coquereli (assembly GCF_000956105.1). NCBI lineage: Eukaryota > Metazoa > Chordata > Mammalia > Primates > Indriidae > Propithecus > Propithecus coquereli. Next base: position 734,088 of record NW_012150408.1, read on the forward strand.
ATAGCAATTTAAAATGTTGTAAAAGTAATTAATGCAAGAGTAATGTAGTTAATTGCTCAAACACTTTAACATAAAATTTTCTCTCCTGGCAATTTATCTGAAGAAAATAATTTTTAAAAATTAAGTGAAATATTGCATGAAGATATTAATAATATGACAAATAGTAATTATATAATAATAAAAAACTAGAAACCACCTTAAAAAAACTGGATGAGTAAATTATGTGATAACACTAACATCGACTATTACATTGCCATTATGAAAAATCGGAAAGCCAGAAAGAAGCTGAGTGTCAAATGCTACATATACAGTAACTGTCAGTAAGTAAAAAACGTATACATGTTGACAAGAACTGTAAGAAACTATAGGAGAATGGTCTTCGTATGATTGTGATCTTATTTTAAAAATATTTTACAGCTTTTCAATAAAAAAAGTCCTAAAAGAAATTAATATAAAATGAAACAAACCCAGTGGTCAAAATTCAAAAGCAAAAGTAATTTGTTCTAGTTCCTAATCTTATTGTAAAAGTACCACCCACCCACCTTGAAGGTTTTAACAGTAAATTTTATCTATGTTTCAATCCTGAAGCCCTGAATTCATACACAGCAGTATACCTAGGCAGAGAGTTTATTTACAGAGGGCAGGCATGAACTTTGCATGTGAGCACATACAGAAAATGATAAAGATCATTGCATCCTATTAGTAATTTACAGAATTGTGATTTGCTCCACCCAGTACACCGATAATTGAATTCCTCAGTCATAAAATCATTGGGACCAAACAAGTTCAGATATCTTTTATCTAAACCCTTTTTCTCCCTTACTATCAGTTGACATATTTCTTACGGGACTTTTCTTCTTTTTATAGATTCATTTGTCTTAGTTATAAATTAACCCCACAAGCAACTCTCCCAGCCACCCAGCTCTACTGTTTACTGTGTACCAGGTTTTTTTTAACTTCACAATTTATGGTATAGGGGCCTTTTAAACTTCCAGTCGGTAAATGATGTCCAGAGAATCATCTCTAGATTTAATTTTTAAAAATGTTTTTAAGGATAAATGTCCCCTTAAGCAGAGATTTTCCTCATAGCTGGGCACCCTGGCAAAGAAGTAGAATATAACTACTGCTGAAGATTTGTTATTTCTTTTTTACTTTTTCTAGGGTGGTAAAATATATATAATATAAAATTTACCATTTTAACCATTTTTAAGTGTACATTCTGTGGCATTAAGTACATTCACAATGTTGTGTGAGCAGTCCCTTTCATCTTGCAAAACTGAAACTCTGCACCCATTAAACACCAATTCCCCACTCCCCCAATCCCCCATCCCAGCCCCTGATAACCAACCACCATTCTACTTTCTGTCTCTATGAATTTGACTACTTTAGATACGATTTCTGTTATTTCTTGTTTCACCTAAAAAAAACATAAACTAGTGCAGTTTACTAAAGTGGATGAACATATAAGAGAGAGAGTTGCCAGCTAAAACAATTCAGGGTCAAATTCCAAATACTTAGCATTTCATTTTTCATGCCAAAATGCTTGAATTTAGACCACTCATTTATTTACAGATCCCAAAGTACATACCTGCCCCTTACTTTGTCTTTTAAGAGTTTGGTCTTCTGATTTTAAATGGCTTTAGGCTTTTCTAAAGTTAAACTGACTTAATGCTGTCACTGATTTCCTTTAAGAATCAAAGTTACCTTAGACTCAAAGTACTGCTTTTATTCACTGAATTCTCAGTCATTTTGCCTAGAAACAATACGGTCTTCTCTCATCTCATCTCAAACAAATATAAGACTACTAATTTTAAATTCTTGTTCAAATCTTGTCTTGAGTAATGAAGATTGATGGACTAAGAGATATCGAAATACTTTCATAGTTTTGGTTTGAACATTCAAATCAGACCCTGACTGTCACCAAATAAAAACTTTGCTAAGAGAGGTGGCTCCCAAAGAGGCAGAGCTTTGTGGAGTTTTTCCCAATCACAGGTTTTCTAGAGGGAAGTAACTGGCTGAAGCAGTAAATAGATTAAATAGAGACCAAACTTGTAGAGGTGGGGATGGGAGTGTGTCAACATATGTAAATCGATAAATGTGATCCACCACATAAACAGAAACAAAAACAAAGATCATACGATCATCTCAATAGATGCACAAAAAGCATTTGACAAAATTCAGCACCCTTTCATGATATAAAACCCTCAACAAACTAGGCATAGAAGGAACATATCTCAAAATTATTAAAGCCATATATGACAAACCCGCAGCCGTATTGATTGGGGAAAAGCTGAAAGCATTCCCACTAAGAACTGGAACAAGGCAAGGATGCCCATCATCAACATTTCTATTTAACATAGTGCTGGAAGTCCTACCCAGAGCAATCAGGCAAGAGAAAGAAATTAAGGGTATCCACATTAGGAAAGAGGAGGTCAAACTATCGCTTTTTGCTGATGATATGATCTTATATCTAGAAAATCCCAAGATCTTATATCTAGAAAATCCCAAAGATTCCACCAAGAGACTCCTGGAATTGATAAATAAATTCAGCAAAGTCTCAGGGTCCAAAATCAATGTACACAATTAGTAGCATTCCTACACACTAATAATAGTCAAGCTGAGAGTCAAATCAAAGACTCAATATCATTCACAATATCTACAAAGAAAATAAAATACCTAGGAATATACTTAACCAAGGAGGTGAAAGATCTCTACAAAGAAAACTATGAAACACCGAGAAAAGAAATTGCAGACGATACAAACAAATGGAAAAATGTATCTTTGCTCATGGATTGGTAGAATCAACACTGTTAAAATGTCCATACTACCCAAACTGATTTACAGATTCAGTGCAACCCCCATCAAAATACCAATGTCATATTTCACAGATCTAGAAAAAATAATTCTACGCTTTGTTTGGAACCAGAAAAGAGCCCAGATAGCCAAAGCAATTCTTAAGCAAAAGGAACAAATCTGGGGGCATCACATTACCAGACTTTAAACCATACTACAAACCTATAGTAACCAAAACAGCATGGTATTGGCACAAAAATACAGACATAGACCAATGGAATAGAACAGAAAACTCAGACATAAAACCATCCACATACAGCCAACTGATCTTTGACAAAGCAGAAAACAATACACACTGGGGAAAAGAATCTCTATTCAATAAATGGTGCTCAGAAAGTTGGATGGTCACATGGAGAAGAATGAACAGGATCCATATCTCTCACCACTCACAAAAAATTAATTCAAGATGGATAAAAGACTTAAATGTAAGGTATTTACCCAAAGGAAAAGAAGTCATTTTATCAAAAAGGCACCTGTACTTGAATGTTTATTACAGCAGAATTCAGAATTGCAAAGATGTGGAATCAACCCAAATGCCCATCAATTCGTGAGTGGATTAACAAAATGTGGTGTATGTACACCCACACACACACACACACACACACACACCCTCCATGGAATACTACTCAGCAATGAAGAAGGATGACTTAATGCCTTTTTGCAACAATTTGGATGGAACTGGAGACCATTATCCTAAGTGAAGTATCTAAAGAATAGAAAAACAAACACCACATGTACTCACTATTAAATTGGAAATAACCAATGAGCACACATGTGCATAGAGGAAGATAAAACTCAACAGAAATCATGCAGGGGGAAGGTGGGAGGAGGGGAAGGGCGATAACCTACTTAATGGGTACAATGAACATTATCTGAGTGACAGGCACACTTATAAACATGACTCCAGCATTATAAAAGAGATCCATGTAACCAAAAATATTTGTACCCTCGTAATACTTTGAAATAAAAAAAAAAACAAACCCATAGATCAAGAAACAGCCCTGATGAAAAGAATGTCCCTGCCTTGCTCTGTTCTAAGATTTGGAAATGAACAGACACTTACTCTATAAATTAGTGAAAATCTAATAAGAATGATTATTTTGTGACTTCAATGTGATTTTAAAACATTTTTATCTTGAAATGATCTGAGGCTTACAGAAATGTTGCAAAGATAGTAAAAAGAGTTCACATGTACCCTTCACCCAGCTTCTCCTGCAGTTAACATATTACAACCACAGTACAATTATCAAAGTTAATAAATTGAAGCCAAGATATGGAATAAACCTAAATGTCCAGATGAATGGACAAAGAAAATGTCATATATATGCACAATGGAATACTATTCAGCCACAAAAAAGAATGAAATCCTATCATTCCAGGGAACATGGATGAATCTGGAGGATATTACGTTACGTGAAATAAGCCAGGCACAGAAAGACAAATACCACGTGTTTTCATTCATATGTGGAGGTTTAAAAAGTTGATCTCATGAAAGTAGAGAATAAAATTGTGGTTAGTAGAGGCTGGTAACAATGGTGGCGGGTCGAGGAAGGGGGGAATAGCCCAAGGTTGGTTACCAGATACAAAATTACAGCTAGATGAGAGGAATAAGTTTCAGTGTTCTACAGCACAGTAGGATGAATATAATTAACAACAATCTATTGTGTATTTTCAAATAGGTAGAAGAACAGATTTCAAATGTTCCCAACACAAAAGAATGATAAATATTTGTGGTGATGAATATGCTAATTTCGCTGATTTGATCATTACACATTGTATGCATGCATTGAAATATCACACTGTACCCCATAAACGTACAATTATTGTGTGTCAATTAAAAATAATAATAAAAGCAAAAAACAACCTAATACATTGACAATGGCACAATACTATGAACTATTTGGATTTCACCAGTTTTCCCACTATGTCCTCTTTTAATTCTGGAATCCAATCCAGGATCCCACATTGCATTTAGTTGTCAGACAATATTCTCCTCCAAATCTGTCACCGTTCCTCAGTAAAGATTTTTCTTTTATGCCCCTGACACTGTTGAAGAGTGTTATTTAAATTTGTAAAGCTTTCTCATGGTTCAAATGAGGTTACGGATTTTGAGGAAGAATACCAAAGACACAGTGTGTCCTTTTCAGGATATCACAGCAGGGGTATACGAGTTCAATATGTCTTATTACCATTGGTATTGACCTCAATCACTTGGTTAAGTTGGTGTCTTCCAGAATTCTCTTCCTGTAAAGTTACTATTTTTCCCTTTGCAATTAATAAATATTTGGGGAGAGAAACTCTAAGTTTATGCAAATATCCTATTTCTCCTTAAACTTTCACCCACTAATTTTAGTATTCATCCGTGGATTTTGTCTGCACCAATTATTGCCGTGGTTTTGTGACAACAATTTTCTATTTCTCTCATTCCTTTTACATTTATTAATTTAAAGTCTTCTGCAAGGAAAAGTTCTCCTTCTCTCCCATTTATGGATTTATTCAGTCATTTATCTACATCGGTCTGGATTTGTGTGTATAGAGTTTATTTGGGAGGTTATAATCCAATAATATTGTTATTTTATTGCTCAAATTGTTCCAGCTTTGGCCATTGGATGCTCTTTCAGGCTTACTCCCTTTTGAACATATCCTCACTTTATGGCAACACAAGATCCTCCAGGCTCATCTTGTATTTTCCTTGTCCTAACCTTAGAATCAACCACTTCTCCAAAGAGCTCTGGTTTCCTTTAAGGGAAAATGGTACAGGGTGAGTATCCTTCAACCAAAATGCTTGAGACCACAAGTGTTTCAGATTTCAGATTTTTTTGAATTTGGGAATATTTACATTACATTTACTGGTTGAGCACCCCAAATCCGAAAATCCAAAATCTGAAATGCTCCAAGGAGCATTTTCTTTGAGTGTCATATCTGTGTTCAAAAAATTTCAGATTTTAGAGCAGTTCAGATTTCACATTTTTGGATATGGGATGTTCATCCTGTAGTTGGAAACAACGATCTAGTTTGCTACTGGGGAGTCACTGTTTTTAGGCCATTTTGAGGAAAATGAGTCATCCTGTGACTTTTATGATTTACTGATGTCAACAGTCCTAAAACTACATAAAAACTGCACTAAAAATGTTTCCTTCCCTTCCCAAACACATTTAGGTACTAAGAACTGCCTTAGAACCCTAGGATTAGGCCTCAAGGATATAAATTCTTCATGGTAGACTTCCCAGAACCTTGCCTGGAACCCCTAAAATCATATCCCAATCTAGTCAGTCCCAGGAAGAAAGTAGTTTCAATGCAAGGTACTAGCTATGACTCAGCAGTTCTTCCTCCTAGAATGGAGTGTATCTGGGTATATGAAACTACTTTCTCCTTTGTGACCAGAGATTATGACTGCATGGCCTACAGGGAACCAGGCAAGAGAGCTTAATTTTTATCTCAACTTAATTATAAGTATCATAAGAACCTAAAATAATGTACTTATAATTATTACTTGGGTAGAAAAACAAGAGGAATGTAAACAATGTATTGGGGGTTTACTTTAAAGGACTTGAATTATTTCTCAACTTCTAGGTCACCTTCCTATCTTTGTTTTGTCTTAGACAAATATGTTACAGTGTATTCCAACTGACTGGTAAATTATGTAGCAGGAAGTATTATGGCATTCAAAAACAAAAGCTCTCTAAGAAATTTTACAATAAAGTACTATGAAGAATTTGCATGTTATTAAAAAGGATACTCTAAAATACACATTTAGTATAATAACTTGAGTTTACTTACTGTTAAAAGGTGACTCTTTGAGAAAATGGCCTTCTTGCTATGGATCTGTGGTTTAGAGTTGGCTTCTTTCAAATCTGAACAATAAAAAGAAACAAGATTTTCAATTTACACACCCTTTCACAATCCTTACACAACTCAGGCTGCCAAAATGTACACATACATGTAAATTTATTTTCTCTGTTGGACTTCATTTTGAATATTTGCTTTCCTGGAGCTTATAATGCTTTGTATTCTCTAGAAGTAACCAACAGACCACAAAATGACTCATCATAAATCGTGCAGGGCTGGAAATCTTTTAAAATTATTTCACAAAAGAGACATGTATTTGATTCACTTCACCTGCTATCCTAGCTTGGTCACTAACATGAGTTAAGGTCCTTTCCATCTTTTACGTCAAATTAATGATGATGATACCTACATTATTGTGCAGACTTAAGTAAAGCTAGATGTTAAAAGGATTAATAAGCTTGAACAATGTGTGATAAAAGCCACACACTGCAAAAATGACACTTAATAAAACATAACCTGATAAGCCTAAGGTGAAAGTACAATGGTGTGCCACAACCATATGGGCATGGCAGATGCAGCCTGGAGCAGATTTTTCACAGGAAGACTCAGAAAGCAGAGTATCTAAGTGAATGTTGCGGAGGTCTTAGGATTTACATCTTTGTCTCTTATGAAGGACTCAAGGATTCCAGAATAGCTGTATTTTCCATAAAGACAAAATAGCACCTAGTGCCAAAGTCTTATCATCACAGCCTGAATAGTTTCAACATTCACATCCAGACCCGACATTCTGCACAGCCTAACCTACACAAAACTCTACGTTTTTTTCTCTTTTACTTCTGTACCTTTCAATTTAGAATTTACAAAGCTATTTTATTACTTGATGCATGGCATAAAAGTAGTAGACCATGAAGAGAAAATGTTTTCCCATTTTCTTGTCTCTAATATGAAAGAATATAAACTCCAGCCAATGTACTTTGCTTGTTTATTTAATTTTTTTTCTACCATTGTTTAGTACTTCTATCTGGAAATTGAAAACCTTTTAACACAGACTCAGTTATCAATAATAAAACAATTTTGTTTTTAGAATGGGAAAAAAACATTTTTTTCCCAACAATTTTGTTTTCTTCTGTAGAAAAAGCTAATTTGTCAGTGTTTTATGCCTGTGTGTTTTCTGGCAAGGACTGCTCACCTATAACAACGTACATAAACATTCTCTAATTTGTTAGCCAAAAACGAAGAGCAACCACACCAAAACTGTTCATTATATACAACATGTATAACACGAGAAACAACTTTATCTATAAGCAATTACCACTTTGACTTCTTTTTACATTTAAGTCAACTACAAAAAGGGGTCCAATATGTGAAAACAAAAGGAAAGAATATTAATTTTAAAATCTGAACAAACTCTCTACATAACAAAGTAAAGAATGTTGATTCTAGGTTAAGATTAAGCCATACTATCTTTCGTTGATACTTATTCCAATTTCCCTTTGAAATATATATGAATTCATTAAGAAGTAGACAGGGGAAAAGTAAAGATTTCTAGAAACTGCTATCTATCTATGCCTAGCTTATAATCCTAAGAGTTGGATCAAATAGAAAACTGGTCTGGTTCCTACTACTTTCATAGGCAGACAGAATTCCGTAACTTTCCCCAAAGCCTCTCCACTACTAAGATCAGTACTCTCCTTTGTGTCCATTCAGAACTGCAATGTATCTTAGAAGGAATAGTCTCCAGACATAAAATATGGTAGGGCAGAGACAAGATCCATTCTGGGGGCAGCAAGTATCAAGGATTATAGTTCTATCACATTCTCCACTTGGTTAATTAAATACAGACGGGTTTATATTCGTTATATTATAAACTCCCCTACCCATCCCTATAAGCCAGAGAACTAGGCTATGAAGACTGCAGACAATCCTCACACTTCACCAGAATGCACACAGGATGCAGGCTGTTCATATCTGCTTATTCAACTGTTTTATATCTGGGATAGGATTTTTATCAGTGTCTAAGCAGGTAATAATAGAGGGCAAGGGCAATTTACTCAGACTAATTTGTCTGAAAGGGAATAAATGGTAAAGTTGACTTAAGAAATAGAAAAACAATTAATAATAGAAATAACTGAAACCTTATCGAAGGATTACTTCCCCCAAAAGCTCTGGGCCTAGATAATTTTACAGGTGAACTTTTTGAAACTTTCAAGGAAGAGATAATTTTCTTGCTATGTAAACTGTTTCTGAGTAGAAAAAAATATAGTAACTAAATCAATTTTTCTCATAATACTACTATTAAATCCTTACAAACAAAAAAGAGAAAATTATCAGTCCCATTATTAATATTGATATTAAAAG
>NW_012150408.1:743837-811444 GCF_000956105.1 Propithecus coquereli
AAAAACCATATGATTCCCAAAAAATATTTTTAAAAAACACTCAATAAATAAAATTCAACATCCATTCTTGACAAAATTTCTTTTAAAAAGTAAGAAAGTTTGAGAACAAGAATATTTATGTCAAACTTAATGACCAATATCATCTTAATTGTGAAATACTAGAGCAGAATTTCCCAAAATGTATTCTGTAGGTAACTTGTTCCTTAAGATTTTCCAACAGAAAAGCTCCCATCATAAAATAAATTTGCATATGTTCATTTTAGAAAGTATATTAGCATTGTATGTATATACTCTGTAAGCCCTACAATTTTTTTTAAAAATACCATCAACAATAACGATCTGCTTCTTTTTAATTCAATGGTTCTCAAACTTATTTGAACACTTGTTTCTTCGCTTTTCATAATTTCATTCTTCAACCCACTTTACCGTGGTTTTTGTCACCCACCTTTCTACTGAAACTCAAGCACAAGTTGTTTCCTTCCTGCTAAATCCATTACAGTTTTCTTGATTTTCATCTTATTTTTCCAGTGACATGCTGGTAAACATTTAACTGGCTCTCCTTACAGGAAAAAATGCTCTGATTTGTAATGTTTTCTAATTTCTGTGGTGTAAATACTCCTACCATGACTGATTTCAAATTACCTAAGTAATGTCACTGAGCATAGTTGGGAAGAGATGGTACCGGAACATGAACATTACACAGTATTTCCACCATACAGATACAACTGACATGAATGCTCTCAACAATGCAAAATAATTAGGAAGTGATGTGGTTTGTATATTTATTACCTTTGTTTTTAATATAACTTGTTTAATTTTAAATATATGCAATTTAATTTTTATAAATGGCTGTGCATAACAGTTGGCTCATTAAAATCCTGAAAATTTAACAACTAACTTTCACAAGCTGGGCCAACCTCGCTCCAGCACACCACATCTCTGCCTCTACAGCATCTGATATTTTGTCCAAATTCTACTATTGAAACTGTCTCCTTAGGTTCCCAGAGACCAGTTTCTCCTCATTCGTATCTTATTTCAGTCCCTTTTCCTGGTACCACTTCTTTCTGAGCTTTTCTGTTTCACGTGTTCTTCAAGTTCCTTTTCGGCCTTCTTCTCATCTTTATATCCTTGCCCTTGGCACTCTCACCCATAAACACATCTGTAGTTCCCAAATCTTTATCTCGAACCACAGCTCTTCCGTTGAGAGTTCCAAAGGAGCGCAATTCAACATACAATTGGACCGTTCCTCATTCCTCACAAAATTTAAAGGAATTCCATTCTTTACTAGGGTCTTTCAAAATACATGAAAGGAGGTCAATCCATAACCACAAAGCAGTCCTCATATCCCCTTCTCCCCCTTTCTTTCAATTTTTTTCATATACCGTATTATCCAGAGTGTCTCCTTCACCAAAAGCCCTTCCACCTGAACACTTCATCCATTTCCAGCCCAGTAAATTCATAATCTCTCCCTCTTCCTCTCCTTCCTGGGACTTTTTTATGTATAGCAACCTAAATTTTCTCCAGTTTTTCATGACCAGTTCCTTTCTACTCATTCTCTAAAACTGTTTCATAAAAATATAGGAACTGACTTTGTAAGATCAACTTTTTATAAAGGTAGGGGAAGTGGGTATTGTACTGTCAAATTAAAATTCTCTTTGGTGGGTTGGGAGGAGATGGAAGGATATGAACACTTCCAAATGGCTAGTTTTTGTCCCCTCTAAGTAAATACACGGTCTGTCCCCTACCCCCACTGTATATGATTGATGCCATGAGAGGCCAGACTCAAGATGGGTTGATTATATCCTTCCCCAGATTTTTACAACGCTCAAACAAAATTTGCTATATTCAATTGACCTCTACATTCTGAAATGACAAAATAAAATGACTTTATGTGAATTAAGAGGAAATTAACAGAGGGGAAAAAAATAAAGAATTTCCTAACAGTGGTTGATTTTAAGTGATGATGGCATTACTGAATATAAATTAAAGATTTGGTGATATAATTTACCTGGTCACAAGCAACAAGAATAGTTACTTGCAAGTTGCTTACTACTTACAAAACACATAAACTGATTTGCAGTGAACCAGAACTACTAAAAGTTTAAATTTAATCCATGGTTACATCTAAATATGATTATACTTGTATAGATCTAATTGTTAAATGTGAAATAGTGGTGGAGGGATGTAGACATCTCATTCTCTAGAAAGTTAAATACTGGAAAATTAGGCTCTTGTGCAGGACAGGGTGGCTGGGTTCAGATTGCCTGGGTTCAAATCCTAGTTTTATCACCTGTTAGGTTATTTTACCTTTCTGTTCCTGTTTCTTCATCTGATCTTAATAACGCACACGGCAGTTGAAAGAATAAAATGATGTATGTGATATGCTCAAAATAGAGCCTGATAGAGAAAAGTGCTCAGTAAATACTATTACTACCAGTAGCTAGATGATTTTTTTGGTGCTTGAATTAAATACGGAATACTCCTTTAGAAGGACGGTTAAGTGACATTTTGGTTCAGGATTTAAACTAAAAGGCAGAATGAATGGAAAGAAAGAATCCTCTAAACATTAAATCATATGGTTACACTTATAAATCGATTATTATAAACTAAATTATCCTAATGAGTAATATTACTTCACAAAGTTATGACAGCAATTTGGGATTAGGAATAAAATGAGACTGGAGAGTTGAAATAGTAAAGCAACGATTATTTGTTGCACATCTGCTATTTGCTATCAGCGTTCCAAACAATGGAGACTCTGAATGAACAAAACAGACAAATATTACAGCTCTTGTGTAACTGCACGTATGAAGATGTAATAAAAATTAGATTACAAAGGATCATCTGCTATATCTGCCATTTGGAAAAAAGAGGATAGAAACAAAGGTTGTTAAAGACAATCAGGAGTTACCTCAACAAGCCACTATGCTTTACAAGAATTTACGAATCAAAGTCCACTGACCTCCTTCTGCCATTTGAGGATTAGAGATTCAATACTTAAAAAAAAAAAAATCAAAACACATTTGTAAGTGATATCCAATTTTATTTTGTCTCAGAAATAGCAACATAAACATTTTGTTCACATTAAATTCAGAATAAAAACATCCTTATTTGGTCATTTGATTAGTAGATAAAAATACACTTCACTTCCATATTATAGGTACAGAGAGGAAAGGAAGAGAGCCTCAGAGGGAGAGGAAGAGAGACAGAGAAATAAGGAAAAAAGAGACAGAGCATAGGAAACACAAGGAATAAAAGAAGTGGCAGGGGAAGGGGGAATAAGAGACAGAGCCAGGGCAAGAATTGAGAGGAAAAGGAAAAGAGGAGGAAAAAGAGAGGGAGGAAGGAAGGAAAGAAGATTGAAAAGAGAGAAGAGGCTCAGAAATCCTGAGCCTCTTCATGGTAACTGTTTCATGGTAACTGTTTCATGGTCAAGCTCAGCTGTTTACTTTGGATATAAGCATGAGAAAGAGTTGTCATTGGTTTTTTAAATATTTAGAAATTAAGAAGCCACCAAAATTACTCAGCCCCCAAATTTTCCCATTGATAATGACACATAAATGCTACCTTACGGAAACTACTGTAAGGCTGGTGGCGGTCACCCCTCCCTGCCCTAAAGAAAAAAAGAGAAGCCCACAAGACCCGCCCTAAAACTGCAACAAAGAACTCCCCACTCTTGGCACCAAAACTTCGTGCCAAAAAACCCCCACCCCCCAACTCTAAAACATATATAAGCCCACTCAAAACTTCCAGGCAGGGCGACTTCTCTGGCCTCTCTCTCCGGTCCCGTGAACCTCGCCCGGGAGCGTTCAATAAAGCCACATTATTTGGCCACCCACTCTGTCTGTCTGTCTTTCTCCTCGCTGCTAAAAACTTTACACTCTGCTCATCTTTCTTTCTCTGGAGCCGACCATCCAAAAACCTTACAACTACCTTTGCTTTTCTCCACATTCACACTGTCCCTCCTTCTGTCCCTGTGCCCATACACATCTCCACTTGAAATGTCTTGTCTATCATTGCCCCACCTTCATGGAACAATATTCGATAAATATTTATTGAGTACTTACTATATACCAGGCACTGTCCTAGGCATATATAAAATTCTGACACATATTTTAATGCAAAGTATAAGCTAGTTTAATAACACACAATGAAAAGTAGTTATTTTAACAAAATATTCTACCAGACTTAAAGTGAAACCAAGTATTTTTTCTGCAGCTAACATTTTTCTTCACTTGATACGCTAAGCACTAAAATAACCCTTATGAAAATAATATCCCTTATTTGTATTAAAAACATTCTAGAATTCCCCCCCCCAATACAGTGAGGCTATCATTCCTATAGGAATCTAACTCCTCCAGATCCTCTGAAATACAATTAAACTATGACCACGCTAGCTGCTAAACAGTGACAGTAACTGTTTGACGTTGGTAATAACTAAGTCAAGTAAGTTGAAAGTTATTTAAACTTTCACCACATCAAAATGGCATCCCAAAGATATCTCCAAACAGGTAGTCATGCCAGATCTTGTTCAATGATAACATGACATCACAGGAGCAAGAACAAATGATTCAAACAAATGATCAGCAGCCTGACAGAGATTTATGTAACTCACTTCTGCAGAAGTTCACATTACTTGTGAAAAATATCACACGAAAGAGGAACTTACTATAAATATTAAAACTGGAAATAAATGAATGGCTGAGAAGGCATAAGAGAGTAGTACTTGCTTTAAAAAAAATTGTGGAACTGCACAGACATGTTTAAAATCGAAATTGCATGCAAATTTAGGTAAATGTAATCACAAGCACTGAAGAAAATGGCCAGAAACTTAGTAGATATTGGTGTTCCAATACAGCTAATATTGAGGAAAATATGTTCTCTTAAGTTAGTATTAGCGAATAGGGAATCATAGCACCTTAGGGTTGGGCAGGACCTTTGCATCACCGCGTTGATTTCTCCTACCAAAGGAGACTTCCTGACAGATGATTCAGGTTCTGTATTACTATGTCTAATGCCAAAGTGCTCACTTTCTCACAAGGCAGCCTTCTCACTGCTGGACAGCGTAGTTACTAGAATTCTTTCCTTTTACTTAGCTAAACTATGCCTCCCTTTAACTTCTAGAAATCCTTTGACAAAGAAGGAGGACTGTCTCTGCGACAGTGGGCTCTGCTAGGGAAAGAGCCACTCGGTCTTGCCTAGTGCTACAGTCTCAGTGTCTAGCACAAGGGGTGTCACACAGTAAGGGAGCCATAAAACGATGACTGCCCTACGGGATTCAGTCACCAAGTCCCGTCAGTTCACCTTTTAGGGCAGTGGTCCTCTAACTCTGGCATGAAGGAAGTTTTCTTTTCAAACCACTGTGGATACTTTTATAAAATGCAAAAGCATGCACTTGAATGTCATGACAATATTAAAGCTTTTAAATGTTTATCCTCAAATCTGTACTTACCTTGTGCCAGGTCCATAACTAACAGCGTGTGGAGCGGCATCAAGCCACGGGCCACACTTTGAGCAGCACTTGCTGCTGCGGAGCGTGGTCCACATCTGCCCTTCCTCCTCATCCCTGCCAGCCCCGCTCCTGAAACAGCTTCCTGACCACTTTCCCTGCACACTATTATCAAATCAACATTCTGATTAAATCATCTCACTCCTCTTCATAAGACCTGGAATCTGCCCACTCCATATAGGATAAACCCACACTCAAATTCTCCTGCATTCCAAACCCTTCATCGTCTGACCTAAAATCTACACTTCAAACCCTATTTCTTACTACTCACTTCAATTATACTTTCCCCTTCAAACTGGTTAGTATCTGCAAAGTTTCCCCCAACTCTGTGCTTACTCACTATTCCGGGTTTTGTTTCCTTATAATGGAAATCCTTTTCTCCTTCCTCTTTAGCTATCTCAAGCCAAGAACATTTTTTTAAACATTTGAGGTAAAATTCACAGAACATAAAAGTAACCATTTTAAAGAGTATAATCCAGTGGTATTTAGTACGTTCTTAAAGCTGTGCAACCACTACCTCTATGTAGTTTCAAAACACTTTCATCACCTCCAAAGGAAATCCTGTGCCCATCAAGCAGGCATCCCCTCCTTTCCTTCTGCCTCAGCCTCTGGAGACTACTAATCTGCCTCCTCTCTACAGACTTACTGGGGATATTTTATACAAACGGAATCACATTCGTTGATTCCATTCTTGTTTCTTTTTCTATGTATTTCTTAGTATTTTTCATAAGTCTATTCCGTCCATCCTGAACTTTCTCAAGTCTAGTTGAATTTCCTCCTACTCTACAAGGTTTTTCCTAGCTATACTCTCCACTCCATACTGATCTCATACTTCTCTGAATTTCTGCATTTGTTGTTTGCCTTACTTATCTCAGCCATAAATCATATATACTGCTGTGAATTTTTGGTTAACTATTTCAATTTTATCCCTTTTTGACTCACACAGATTATAGACACCTAGCTACAGAAGCTTTGGTAACCCCCTTTGTGCCTGGAACCTTCTCGAACAGGTATGCAATTCATTGTGTCCAGCAATGCATGAAGGAATAATAAATCAGGAAAACTGAAGTCTGGATGATCAATGAGACAAAGCCTCAAACCTGTTTCAGTTCTTTATCTTTCCTCCCATCATCTCCTCTTGGTAAGAGTAGTGCCTCCTGTGTCTAGTAGGACATTTGTTTGCCCTACTAGCTGAACAGGTGTGATAGCAGGAGGAAAATGGCAGGTTGCCCAAGGGTGGAGAGGATGGAAGTTCCCACACTGATCTTTAGTGAACAGACTCCTACCTTTGTTCTACGTCCACAGACGAAGACCTACCAAGAAGAGTGGGTGTCCAAAGATATCACAAGGCCATATAAAAAAAGACCCATCCATTTGCTTTGCTTTTATATGTAAATCAGTTTCTTTGTCTGGTATTTTGATTTGAAGTTGCTCATAAACACTTATCTACCTTGTAAAAGGAGATTAACTGTTAAATAATTATGATGATAATACCCGTGATTCATATATGAAATAGCTGAGCAATTAAATTAAATTATATATTATAAACAAATGAATATGCGAAAACTTGATAGTGTTGTGTCTCACACTTAACAAAGTTTAAGAAGGTAACCAGTTTCATTTTATGCATGAGTAATAAGTCTGAATAACATTTTGTATTATGCATTATTATAAACTTTTCTCTAGCTCTAGTACTAAGCAGAATTTGTTGCAGTTGCCATTGGAAGCCTCCAAACAAGAATGTGAAACAGTGCTCTGGCCCGTAGGCCATTAAAAAACCTGTTCTTCTGACCAGAACAACTAAAAGATTCAACGTAGAATGCTGAAGTCTATAATTAACATTTTTTCCCTTTCATATCCCATTTTACCTGCTTTAGAATAACAAAATGGAAATTTCTTCTGGCATTAATTTGATATCATTATGTATCATAAAAATGTTACACAAAATAGAAATTAACTTTTTAAAGAGTAATTTAGGAAATTCCCTAAGAATGTGGAGAATCACATATAAGTGATATTGAAAAAGCACACACTTATCCTCAAAATAAAATGAAGGTGAAAAGTATTAATAATAAAGTACTTATAATGTACCCAGCCCCCTATGCTATAGGCTGTAAATTAAGGAAGGTATGCGGTGTGCAGAGAGGTAAAAAGAATGAGAAGAACTACAATACGCATTCCTATCCTCTAGGAACTAACAATTTTGCTTGGTACAGAGAACCTGTCCATAAAAATTATAAGACATGACAGCAAATAATCAGCAAATACAATGTGTAACACAGAATATGGAATAACATTAGATTACATTTCAGAGTAGATCTGCCCCCTAATTATGCTTTATTTGGGCTAAGATTAAAATTAGTTTGTGTCTTCTGAATTCAAAAGCTGGTGGCCAGGGTAAATATTTCACACACATGTATGATAAAGGAAATCAACCTGACATTTAAAAATTAATGGGCACAATAAAAACAAATTAATTGTGTGTTTATATCATGCTTTGTTAGGATCAAAGATTGTTCTAGCAGGCACAGTCAAATACACAGTACGAACTGTGCAAACAACCTAAAGACAATTATGCCAATATGCCATGTTCAATCACTTAGTCACTTTCTCAACTTTTATTGAGTTGTGGTAATTTGCCTGCCCAGTGCCAGATGCTGGCTTACCTACCCAGCGTGGTGTACTCTCAAGACATAAAATCTCTAGTCTCACCATTTTATAAGGCCACATTTTCAGGAGGGCAGATTTTATTTTTCATGTAAAAATACATAGTGCTAAAAAGCAAGTGGTCATTCAGTAAATGTTTGTGGAGTTTGTGGAACGGAATAAATAAACTCCGATGAAATTTGCAAAATTTGAAGTTTTGGTTATATCTGCATTGAGTTGGACTCTAATGCTCCATAGCCCTGTATAGAAGAAACAATTAATTCTATTTAACTTTACATCAATTCCTTCAAAATTTATTTTCCTTAATCATTTTTTCGCAAAAAACTATGTTGTTTAGAATTTATTTCTAAGTGGTTAAAAAGATATTTTCTGGCAATTTAAAAACAGAAATGAAATGGTAGTTAGACAATTTGTGAATACAGAAATTGAAAATAGCTATAATAAATAATTTGATCAAAGGATGGTCATTTAAAATAGGATCTGGGTCTCCTTTTACTCAAATATTATATTCTAAATACATAAAAGTTCTTAATTGGCTTTTAAAGAGAAAGTACCCAACTTTATTTCCAAAGGAAAAAAGTTTTTTATCTTAATGGGATATTCTCAAGGAACTTTTTTCACATTTTTGTTAGGTATAAAGAATGTTTTGTAAATTTATTTATAAACTAAATCCACTTGGATAATTAACCACTTAAATAAATCCACTGTGAGAACATTATAAAACAAATAATCCTTCTGCAAAGTGAATAATCATTTTGTCATCTGGATTTTCAAGAATAATAATACCTTATTAACAAAGGATGTGTTCCTACCTCCTTTGTTAATAACTTCATTACTGAGATAGAAATAAATTGACATAATAAATACATTATACATAATACCTAATACATATAGTATAACCCAAAATAATATAAGAGATGTAGAAAAGATATTCAAGGAGACAGATTTTGTTTCCCCTACCTCGTACCTCACTCAACAGGCTCCACCTGAGTCCACGGTGCCCAGCGACGTGGTCTAGTCACAAGGCACGGGCCAAGTTACCTCCTCTTAGTCATCGTCTCTCCCACTGAAAAATGTTCTTGTTAAATCTAGATAACAATAATTGTAAACTCCAGGAGGAATGGAATTTGTCTGTTCATTGCTTTATCCTCTTTATCTAAAATAGCTCTTGGCACAAAGTAGGAACTCAATAGATATTTGTTGAATAAATCAATCTTCATTTAAAAAAGAGCTTCGGCCTCAGTAGATTTGTTCTCTGAGGTACCATCACATCAAGTTTGTCTTACCCACAAACAAATTCTAAGATCTATAAACTGAATTTTGTTAGCTGTAGTTTACCTTGGCCTATATTAAGGATTAAATCTTCAAAAGTGGGGACACAGACATAAGAGAAAAACATTTAATATCACTGATATAAAATTTCTAAGATTTTAAAACTTTAGGATAAAGGGTATTCTAGGACATGATACAAGTTTCACAAAAGAAATCCCAAAAACAGTGACAAGAAAAATGTAATGTGTAACCTATGTCAAAGGCAAAACCACTAATTTTCTCCTTTGGGATTTCTAGAACAATGCAACAGGAAAAAACGAAGAAAAGAATTAATTCAAAGTCTATTACTCGTGTGTGTGCACGCGCATATGTGTATATATACATAAATACATATAACTTTACAATGTTCACACGGGTCTTGGGAAACCTCTACTCACTTGCTAGTTTAGAGCTCTTGGTATTTTTAAAGTTATTATCACAAATTATATCGAGGGCTCATAACGACCATTTGTAGCAGAAGTTTACCTTTGCATGCTCCTGCATCGCTGTTATTTATGATTACAAGTTCAACATTCTGTCAGGAGCTTGAAAACCAAATAACTCTATCATGAGGTCATTTGATTTTAGAAAAAAAGAACATAATAGAAAAAATTTAGAAAAAAATTTAAAAGAGGAGGGCTTTTAAAGAAAGTTAACTCTAGAAACTACTTTTAAAAAGCTTTATTTGCCAGTGCAGGCTAAAGATCAAATAAACTGCGGGCCCAAAGAAATTAACAAAATCAAATTTTGTGAATGGCTGAGAATATTAGGAGGTCGTAACAAAGATGGGATTTTCTCCCCACCCCAAATAGAAACTAGTGAAGTAAAGAGTACAGGGAAGTCTAATATATGAAATAAAATTAAATGTGAAATAAAATTTGAGTACAATGGAAAAAAATTCATGTAGTACCTAACATTTATCTTCAATGGCTTTAAAGGAATAAAATAGCTGGAAGATTCTCAATGTTTCATTTACTCTTTGACTTGATCTTTACTGATGAGAGTAACAGACATACTAAAAAGAAGAAGAAAAACTATAATTGTACACTTTTAATTATAGAAGTAATTTTATATTACTGGCTAAACTTTGGAAAACAGAGAAAAATATAAAAACAAACAAAAAGCCCTCCATATCTTTTTAATTTAATATAACTATTATCTTTTCTTAATATTCCCTTCCAAACTTTTTCATGTACATGTGTTTTTATAAGGTTGTAATCCAATACTGCACATGCATTTTTTATTCTACTTTAACTTAATATTTTTCAGAGTTGCTAGTAGTGTTCTAAATTGTCATTGATAATTGTATAATATTCCACCTAGCAATTATACCATAATTTCCTTAACCATTCCCCTATTGTTGAACATTTAAGTTACTTCCAAATACAAGTTCTTTTAACAATGCTTTTATGGAAGTCTTTGTGTATATGGCTTTTCCTATATCCTCCAGCCCTTTGGAAAAAGGTCCTAGAAGTTGGGGTAATAGCATCAGTGTGCAAAATATTGCCCAAGTGCTTTCTAAGCAGCCTGAACTAAATTATAGTAACACCAGATATATATTATGAGTATAAATATCTTTGATCCCTGAATTATAGGATTTAAAAATTTTTTTTAAAAACTATCATCAACTATTATCAACCTAGTCAACCAATTTACTAGGAAGGGAATATTTTCTATTATTATTAAACTGGAATTAAAGTTTACAAATCCATATCTTGTAAATCTATTTAACATGAACCAGTCCTATAGAACTGGATCATCCTCAGTGATTTTATAATCTAATCTTCGAAGTTGTAGTCTTTGAAGTGAAGACTCAGGATTCCTTCCAACAATTCTAAGCTAAAAAGAACCAGTGAGGCTCTGTCAAAGAAGTGAGCCAGCTAGACTCTCCTGACACGAGCTCATTGACAACACTGCACTTTTCTAAGTAATAAAATGATAAGCCAATGGGGGTGATTTTACAGGGATAGTTCCAAGAGGTTCTATGACTAGGGAGAAATACGGCAAAGAACTTAACTATAGGCAAGGATAAATCCTACTAAAAATAATCCAAACTAAGTGCATTGAGAAACAGGCTCCAAGCTATCAGGTGAGATGCAGGACACAGATAGCTAGGCCATACCCCCAGAATTTCTGACTCACTAGGTCTGGGGTGAGGTTGAAGAATTACCATTTCTAACAAGTTCCCAGATGGTACTGATGCTGCAGGTCCCAGGACCACACTTCGAGAACTATTGCCTTAGACTATTTCTTTATTCTTTTTAAAACATTTACTGAGTGTCTGCTAAGCACTGTGCTATATGCTGGAGATAGAGAGATGAGTAAAACCCAGTTGGTACCAGCCTTCAAAAAACTGATAACCTATAATTTTGCAGTCATTGAACTGCTCTAAAAGCCAACAAATTTGAACCTTGTTGAAAGCAAAGTTTAAAAATATATTATATAGCCTTTAAATAAAATCAGGATGTTTCTAAGCAGTTCCAAATGCTTTAGGAAAACACAGTAATTCTACATTGCCAAATGCCTGGGTATTCTCTTCACTCTTCTGGATCATATTGACATATGCAAATAATTTTTTTAAGTTTCTACTTCATTTATATTTATATTACTCACATTTGTTCTCTTTTACAAACTTTATCCACTATATAAAACAAGAGGAAGAATTCATATAGATATTTTTCTGTGTGCAATCAAAAATTTGTTTACACAGGTAATTATCAACAGACAGACAAGAACAACATTTAGTAAGGTAAGACTCTGGGATTCTCTGTTTTAGATTCATAGACTTTAACAAGACTACATAAAAAGTGAATGACAAGTAAGCAATGTGCTTAGTCATCAGGCATGAGGGTGGCTCATCCCTAACTGCTAAATACCACCTATTAACTGATTCACAGAACTAATGAATTTACTTTTGAGGTGGCTACCAAGTTTCTGTTTCTCACAGAGATGTAGTGGCTTGCCATAACTATTTCAAAAATAATAGAAATATTAAGCACGTATGAAATTTTATGATCTATGGCTCTGCCAGAAAATCAAGCATTATTTATATTTCCTTGGCACGTTATTTTCAGAAGTGATTGAAAAGTCCTTCTCATTTCAATCTATTTGGAAGCTACTTCAAAAGGCTGGAAGAGCTAATTCATGAAGAGACCCGATAATTTGTCTAATGTCACAGAGAAAATAAAAGACATAGTAAAGAGGTAATAGTCAGATATTTTATTACATTAAGCAACTGCTAGCTCATAAGTCTTAACTTTGATAACATTTCCTAGGTAAATTGATATTTCAGAATAACCGTTTGTTTTCTTTGAGGTCAAAAATGGTTGGAGAAAGATTTGCAAACTTGTCTTGATTTTTAAGAGAAAAAACAAAGGCATGGTTGGTGAATATACCTTTTCCTATCACTGCTATTCCAAATGATTATTTTCATATTTTGCTTCCCGGGGGCTGGCTTATGGGGAAATTGGGACATGCATTACCTTAATTTTATTCTTCCCTTTCCTGGTCCCCTCTTTCAAACTCCAAATATGTTTTCTATTCCTCGAAGGCCTTGTTTTCAGGTAGCAAGGAAAGAAGGAACTAACCTTTCACATTTCTGCTGACAGTGGTTTAATGAATTAACCCTGCCAGGAACATTGGCATTTTAAAAGTAGACTCCAAACCATTAAATGACAAAGGCATTTTTAGAGGTGAATGACAGCCAGAGGGGTGGGGTCAAGGTTAAGAAATTCTTTCCAGAACTTCATCACTGCCCTCAGGCAGTCTGACAGTTATGTGTCCCCACTGCCCTGGCTATAAAGGAAAATTTATTCCTTAAACATACAGGATGAAGGAGTTACCTTTTTCCATTCCCTTTCCTAGATTATCTCTTAAAGCAAAGTATAGAGCCAGGGAGTAAAAGTGCTAAGTGGCAACTTTAGAATTTAAAACTATTCTAAAATCCTCTGATGTCATCGAGGCGCAGGGTAAATTCTTAGAAACCAATCTTGTATTTTAAGACTATACACAGTAATCATGCAACCTTCAATTGTGGGAGTTGAACACACACAGATCTGTTATACTCCTACTCAGGGTATTTCCCTATTTCTCTACCTACCTCATATCTGCCTTCTCCTTATCTGTGGCAAACTGTGAAGGACTTCTCACCCCATGTTTATGCTAATCTGAACTCTTCCCAGAAGGTCAGATAATTTGTCTCCATACATTTTACCCACACATAATTCTCCCAGATGAGTCCACAAAATAAAGTGGTTTTATTTTTAGTGAAGCAGTTAAAATTAGCCATGAATTTATTTTCTAAAATCGATAAAATGGAATAAAAATGTTTCTTGAACAGATACTGAATCAAACTGAACTGTTAATATGATCTAGTTTAAATCCTGATCCTAAGGTTTAAAATCTCTATTTCAATGGATTCAAGTTGCATGGATTGATGATGTCATCTCTTTCCTATCTGAGAGATATCAATAGGGAAAAGAAATCCATTGTACTCTGTCCTCAAAAAGATTTTCAAGTTGAGAATGGCCTGGCCACTGGAAAAGCTGAAGGTACAGCAATGACTCTGAGAAAGCCAAGATGTTAAACTAAGAGAGTGGAAGTTAACGCGGCTCCCAGATCCCCCCACCCCAGGGGAAATTGATGGGAACACAGGGACACTCACCCCACCTACAAGCACTAGCTTGAACCTTTCTTTGCCTTCCTCTTCCCCATCCTTTGGTCTCTACTTGGGCTTTGCTGCTCCACATTACAGCAAGCAGAGCGGTTTGCCAGTCCTCCATGCAGACCAGGCCTCGAGAGGGTTAGAGGGGTCCTCCCTGACAATTCCAGCCCTCCCACGGGAGGCACAGATGCCTCTTCTCACCCCATGCTACTATCTCTTTCAGATCTCCCAGGTGGGATAGGCCTCCTGTTTGACATATTCAGTTCAAGTCCCTTACTTTTCTGTATAGGAGATACTTCACAATAAGATGTATTGTTTAACAATTCATATCAAGAATTTAAAATTTATTATTTGGATTGTGCACGGTTAATTATATGCTTTTCCAATTGCTCCCTACTAGTAAATGGGTGGGTTATTAAGTGGCATATGAAACTTTCAAGCCACTGAAACACTATTTTTTGGTTCTTCCTTGTTGAAAGAGACCCAGTTTTAAAGACACGCAGAAGTCATTATTTAGTCTTTTAGGTTTCAACACTAAACTGTCTTCTGATCTGATGGATCATAGGCCTCATAAAACAAACTTGCTCCTGGGTAACATACATTAAGTACTCACAGGTATGCCATAAAAATATGTAAAGAACAGAGCTTTATCAAATAAAAGCACAATCTGTGCCTTCTAGACGCCTCAGATGTACAATATTAACAGAAGAGGGTCTACATCGGACTCACAAAGTTGGAATAAAATATTAGACTGATGTTTGTCCAAAGTCATCCAGAAATAAAAAATATCATTTTAAATTGAATAATTAAATATTCCCAGAAATATTTTATAAACTGATCATTATGTGAGAAGCATTATCTTCATTCTTAACAACAATCTCAAAATTAGTAGTAGGGTGAACTGTGAACATTTGTAAAAAGAGTTACAATGACATAGATATCCACAAAAGTTCTCTTTAGATGACCAGCTCAATTAAATTCAGGACCAAGGTCATACCATTTAGGATACACAGATTTGCTAAAAAAGCCTTAAAGTCATACCAAAAAAAAAAAAAAAAAGCAAGGAATAATAACTGCAATACTTTCCCCATTTCACAGATGAGAAAACTGAGTTAGAAAGGATTAGTGACTTGCTCCAGCTATAATAATTGAAACAGTTAAAAATATACTCATATTGTGAATTATATACTCAGTATTAAAATACCGATGTGCATTTATTGTTGAAGAGAAATATTAAGAATATATAACCTTTTTCTAAATAATAATTAACATATATACTATTATCAGTGATACAGGTCACCTTAACATCTACAGAAGTTTTCCCTAAAATACAGCCTATTGTATTTGAGTAGATTTCCTTCCAAGAACCTACTTAAGTGTTTTAGGTAAATAAAAATTAAAATATGACCCTTTTATTAAATAACGGCTTTAAAACATATACTGTATAACTCCCCACAATCTATCGCTCTATTGTGAGAAAATACAAATAGTAAATAAGAAACCCCAGGAAGATTTCAAATAATCATAAATTAAAATTTTTGATGTACCAACTATGAAACTAACCAAAGTATGATACGCTAGGGCTGTCTATGCTTGCAAGATATTATTCACAGATCTTACTATTCTTTTGTAAAGTCAAATTAGATCAGTTTCAAAGGACCTTTGTAAGCAGTTAAAATCGCTGCCCTTCACGTTGCTTTTTAGGCATTAAGAGAGAAAGAAATAGCTGATGTAGAGAATTTACTAAGAAAAATAAGAAAAGCAAGTTAGAAATTCAGCTTGACGATTTGGGGCAGGGGACACATATGTTTATGCTTACAGACTACTGACTTAAATCAAGTTTTCTTGATTAGTGATTTTTTGAAAATCCTGTACAGATATTTATTTAGTGGAATCCTATGAGACCAAAAACTTCTTCCAGTACACTTGCCACACCTAATGACACTTATTATATTTCCAAGTTCAAGTGACAATGAATTCAGCAGAAAGACATCCACAAATTAGATTAATATTTTCTGTCCTATGCATTGGGCATATATATATAGATCCTATGAAAGAAGTGAAAGTGTAGGCCAGAATGTATAAAACATTAGGAAAATATCATTTTAACATATTTTTCCTACTTCACGAAAGTCTGTTACTAACAACCATTTCATAATTTGAAAACTACATGAAATGTATTGATTCTTGTATGTTTTCACAGTAGCACCTTTTACACGGCTTCCACACACACAATTATCTTGATAATTAAGGCTAGTAGCAAACTTCCTTATTTTCAGAGAATTATAGAAGGGAGAAAATAAGTATTTATTTATATTTATATACTTATTGATTATAAAAACAATTAGCTGTGACTAGTAATCCATTTCTAACTCATATTTCTGAAGTCACATTTTTTCTCCTGTATAAATTTTAATGTCATTGGAATTTTGAAATATTGCGATTTTTAAAAAATTTAATCTAGAATTTTTTAAAAAGTAGTTCTGAAATATGCATACAAATGAACATTAAGGAAACTAGTTCCTTCAAAGAAAATACTGTATTTCATTATTAAAAATAGCAATCACAAAATATTTTCAAAGTTCTCTTAAGTTCCATAAAGAATATGATGCTGGTGGGCATTTTAGTTTTAATTTGAAAAAAGAAATTATATTCTTTTAAATGTAAAAGAATGAGAAAACAGCGTCTAAAAGGTCTTCAGCCTGGAATTCTCCAAAACTTTATACTTCATCGATGCCAGGGTTTTACAGCAGTTATTGTAAGAATTAGACACAAGCTTTTAAAAATGAAAAAGAGTTTTTGATTTAAAAATAAAAACATCCATCAGTATTTTTTTCCTTCCAGTGGGTTGCAAAAGATTGAAATGGCCACCAGTTGATCCTAAGATCTGTTAATTTAAGATATAATTATGAGCAAGTTAAATATCATATAATTTAAATAAAGGAGAAAAACGGTGTAAAGTCCACAATAAGACAAAAATGAATGGTTTTGTAACATACTTCACTTTTTTTGGCTAACAAGACGTTAGTTTTTAAGTTTTGTATATTAAAATGAATATTATGGTGCCGCATTTAGCGAATCTGATTGAAAATATACCACACAAAAATTACTTCAAAACTCGAACAGCATCTTTTGAAATATCACTTCAAATGCTAACTAACTGGTAGCATCTATGAGTGTTTTCTGCCAAACTTTCTCAAGAGTGGAAGGTATTTCTTTAAGAGAGAAGTCACAGTGAGTGTCTATGTCAGTCCCTACACCAAAAAGGTTTTCTAAATCATCTAGCACCATCAGTTGGTTCAGTCTTCAGTCAGCAACAGATCACTTAGCTATAGACAGGAAGGCTGCCAGAGAACACCTGAGATCTATGGAAGATTTGCCCAGGTCCCTTTAAAGAGTAAATTATTCACTGTTCTCTTCATAACTCCAGTTAACAGTCTGTTTCATGAATGATTAAAAACAGTTGATGACGTTCAAATAATGTACATCAAAATCGAGAGTTTTACCAGCAAGAGGTATCAGACAACTCAGTTCATCATTTTGTCTGGTTTTGTATTCAAACGATAATTTACACAAATTATTTTCTGTCCCTAATCTTGAAAGGAAAAGAAGTAAAACTTTAGTTTCTTCATGACAGATGACTATTTTTTAACGTTATTTCTCCTAAAATAATTGACACTATTCTTCCAACCGTTAGCCTCAGACCCAAGTGAGTTACATTCTTGTTATAAAACAAGAGCAGCACGAAATAATAATGATATAAGGATAATAGGATCATAATCTTGCAAACTTCGGACATATCACCAACACATTTCAACAAAATGCAATTAGAGTGAGCCAACTCACCTAAGAAATGGGAATTAACAAGAAGAATTTAGAAATGCAGCCTCCTGATCACCAGCAGAGGTAAAGGCCCCTTCTTTACCTACCAACTGGCCTTATATAAAAGCAGCAGTTTGGTTACTCCCAGTTTCTGCCTCCTTGCCTTAGGCTCCTCCCCGAATACCAAGGCATGAAGTACCACAACTACACACCCACCTTCCACCCCCAACGCTGAGGGACCGAAGATGTCTGTTAACCTGCTACCTCTACCTCCCTCAGTTAGACCACAAAGAGGAGAGTTGCGCGCCTCGACCTAGACGGGACCCGCAAGGCAGGGCCTTTGCCTTTCCCGACACCTGGGCGTGCGGAGGAACCCAGCCCCCGAGCCGGCCCCCCCGCCCCCCAGCCTCTGGGACAGCACAGCGCTTTAGGGCACCAAGGCTAGCTGGCCCCAAGTGCTCCCCTCGCTCAACTGTCACCACAGAGCACACACAGCGGTCGCCGCCTGAGTTCTGGAGACCGAAAGAGACGTTCTTAGCAGGGGGACTGCGAGGCCGCGGGACGGACGCGCGCGGGCTCTGTGCTTCTCCTTAGCCCGGACACCCTGCCCCCAAATGCCCCTCGAGCAGCTCCTGACGCGTGCGCAACTCCGCCGGGGACGCGGAGGTCCCAGTCTGCTCGGGTCCCGACCCACCTCGCGCTCTCACGAGGGGGCCTATCCTGGAAGCCCGGACTCACGGGCTGGTGTCTGTTCGTGCTGGGACCGTCCGCGGTTCTCCCTCCCCGCGCCTCGCGTGCTGCCCGTGCCCTCCACCGCGGGTCTGCTCTACGCAGGACGCCAACCTCGACCCGGAGCCCCTCAACGCGGGTCCCCTTAACCCTGTCACCTGCGCCACCTGCTAGTCCCGGTCTTCTCGGACCATCCCCCCTCCTCAGCCCGGGACCCCTCAGCTGAAACCCCTTCACCCCGGTTCTCAGCCCGTCGGTCATCGTCCCCTCTGACCGTGTCCCCCAGCCCTCGCCCGGACCCTCCTCAGCCCCGACCCCTCTGCGCACCCTCCCCTTGCGCGTCCCCCAGACCCGCCGGCCGCGTGTTCCCGGGCGCCGCCGGGCACCCGGACTCTGACCTGCGGCGGCGGCGGCGGCGTGGCGCCCCTCTCCGGTGTCGCGGCAGCCGACCCGAGCGCCCCAGGCGGCAGCTCCGGCTCGGGCTCCGAGTGCGGTGGGCCCCGCCTGCCAGAGGCCGAGCCGGCCCAGGGCCGGGGGCGGGGGCGCCGGGGGCGGGGAGGGAGCGGCCCGCGCCCGCTGTGGGCCCCGCGGCGGGGGCCACGTTTCTCCAGCGCCCACTGTGCGCCCCGCACCAGCCACCTGGTCTCGTTTGCTCCTCACAGCCACCGCTGGGAGGCGGCCCAGAAATGGTCCCATGTCACAGAGGAGGGACCCGAAGCTCGGAAAGATGCCCACGGTCGGGTCCCGTCGGGGAGAGCTGAGGCGTGAACTTCCATCTCGGCCAGCGTACCTTGCCCTTCGCACAGTGTGGTCTGCCACATTGTTTTCCCAATATGTTGTTTTCAGTGACATTCTTTAAAAAATGTAATTAAAGCATATTTAGGATCACTTAATTTTTATCTTATAACCCAATGGCGCTGCACACTTTCAGAGCCCCCCTTTTGCGTTTATAGTTGATTTATATCGGTATTCACAAAGTGAGTTTCAGTTTTAATCATTAAAAGCATTTCTTTAACTCATTAACAGGATTTCTTAAATTCTTAGCAATGCTTCTTACTCCGAGGGACCCAGACACATGGCGTGTGTGGGGCGTGTGTATCTCATTTTTCAAGTTTGAGAAACAGTTTTGGGGCCTGCGGCACCAAGAATGTGCCTGGTAAACCCTGAGCAGTTTTCTTCTCCTGCCGCTTGCTCCATCATGGCCTGTCCAAAGCGGTTTCATGCATTCAGAAATCCTCTGGTTTCTGGGACTTGAGGCCTTTATTTCCCTTTTTCCAATCCCGTTCTAGGCCTGGCACTGTTTGGGGAGGCAAAGATGAAAAAAGCCCCTGACTTCAAGAAGCTTATCAACTACTTGCTCAGGATGCTCTCCAGGCCTTAGCATCTCAATTAGTTGTTGTTTTCCCTCCAGAACAGAAGGTCCTCATTTGTGGTTTGAGGCAAATTTTTGTGAGGATATGTATCACAAGGGAGAAGGCTCAGAGCTTAAATCAACAGAATCATGTCCTTCCTCCCTATTCCCTAAAATAAAAAGAGCCACAACATTTGTAGGGATTTCAAAGAAGACCATTATACTGACCACTGAAAGCGCCCACTTTTTTTCCTGCCGTTTAGGTAATCAGGTTGACTTGGCTCACATTCTACACCGAGGCATCAGTGCTGCATGCCTCCTACTTCTTGTTAATTCCAGAGTTCAATACGCTTTTTTAAATAACAGCTTTATTGAGATATAATTTACATAATCTAAAATTTAAATATCATATATGTAAAATATATAATTCAATGAGTTTTAGTTTATTGACAAAGTTGTGCCACCACAACGATAATCTAATTTTAGAACATTTTCAGTACTCCAAAGAGGAACCTCCTCCCCATTTACAATCATTCTCCCTAACCCTAGGTAATTAATCTACTTTTTGTTTCTATATATTTACCTATTCTGGACATTTCATATAAATGGAATCATACAATATGAGGTCTTTTGTGACTGATTTCTTTCACTTAGCATAATGTTTTTAAGGCTCATCCACATTGTAGCTTGTAATATTTCATTCCTTTTTATGGTCAAATAATATGCCACATTTTGTTTCTTCATTCATCAGTTGGTGAACATTGAGGTTGTTTCTCCTTTTGGGCTATTATAAATAATGCTGCTATGAACACTTATGTCCAAGGTTATTTGTGAACATATATTTTCATTTTTCTTGAGCATATAGCTAGGGGTAGAATTGCTGAATCATATAGTAACTCTATGTTTTTAAGAAACTACCAATCTGTTTTCCAAAGTGGCTATACCATTTTCCACTCCCACCAGCACTGTATGAGGATTCTGATTTCTCCACATCCTTATCAACACTTTTTATTGGTTTTTTTAATTTTAGCTAACCTAATGAGTATGAAGTGATACCTTGTGGTTTTGATTTGTACTTCCCTAGTGACTGATCATTTTTGAGCATCTTTTCATGTGTTTATTGGCCATGTATCTTTTTTTTAAAAAAAAGTCTATTTAAATCCTTTTCCCATTTTTAAATTGGGTTATTTTTCTTTTTATTGTTGAGTTGTAAGAATTATTTTATATATTATGTATACAAGTCCCTTATCAGATACATGATTGGCAAATATTTTCTCCCATCTGGTAAGTTGTCTTTTTACTTTCTTGATGGTGTCATTGGAAGCACAAGAGTTTTTAATTTTGATAAAGTCCAATTTATCTATTTTTTCATTGGTGTCATAACAATGACTAACCCAAAACCATGAAATTTACTTCTAAGTTTTCTTTTAAGAGTTTTATAGACCTAGATCTTACCTTTAGGTCTTCAATACACTTAAATTTTTCTTTTTTCTTTTCTTTCTTTTTTTTTTTATAGAGATGGAGTCTTGCTATGTTGCCCAAGCTGATCTCAAACTTCTAGCCTCAAGAGATCTTCCTGCCTTAGCCTCCTAAAGTGCTGGGATTACAGGCGTTACCCATCATACCCACCCCATGTTGACTTAAATGTTATGATTTTTTAAGGAGATCTATGGATGGTGAAGCTTGTAAGTTATTAATATAAGAGGTTAAGCAATGTAAAATGAAATAATATAAATCTGCTTTTCAAACTGCTAGTCTAGACTCATTAGTTTGTTATATTAATAAAATCAGTTTGGTGAGTCATAACCAATACTTTCTTTAGTCAAGTAAAAAGAACAGAAGAGAACAAAAATGATCAGAATGTATCTCCTGTTTTAAAGAAAGTGTTGTTTCATAGTTTTGTGTTATGTATGTGTATGTGTTTGTGTGTACCAGGAATTGGTGTAAAATGTGTTTCTTACTGTGGGCCACATTTTTAAAAGTTGGAAAAACACTGTATAAATTACAGTTGTAGAATTCTTTCATTCCACAAACATTTATTGAGTGCTTATTTTGTGCCAGGCCCTCTGCTAAGTGCTGGGAATAAAATGATAAACAGCACATGGTATCCATCCTGCGACAGCACACATAGGCAGTATGATCTATATGGAGTTTCTAGAGACAAAAGATTATGCCTTTTTCCATCTTCACCAACCACGAGAACTCCTTCCAAATACTGGTGTTTGGACCTATGAGACTTTTTTTTTTTTGCAATTAATGCTCAGTTGTTTATCTCACTTGAGATTTGCAGACATATTTACTTTTCTTCCAATGAGTGGAACTGTGTTCCCAAGTTCATAATTGCATACTATGTTTATTATATTGGGAAGGGAGTACAGGTCTAGTAATGGGAGCTGACCATAACTGAATTGGTTTCCATTTTACTCCAACTATATTTTAACTAGCCTCCCTGGCCAGACCTCTGTATTTTTAAATAGTGGTATGTTACTTTTTAAGGGAAAAATTAAAAATCATAGCAAAATTTTATTATCTAAGAGTTCTACAAAACAGGGAATTGGCATTAATAGTGACGAGCAACCCTTATGCAGATTGGGTTTAGGAAAACTAATGTGCTGCATTTCCAGTCATCCAATCAAGTCACTCATTTACAGCAGCTGTGCACAATCAGGGCTCCGACATTTGCTCTTCTTCTTTATCTGAGACACCATTTATCAATCTTTGAGCACTATAAATTCCCAGGAGATTTAGAAGATCTTAATTTAAAATTTGAAAAATCATAACCAGTTCAACATGCTGGACGGGTTAAACACACACACACACACACACACACACACACACACACACGCACTTTCACAAAAGCATCTACCTTTTGAATGACTCTAACATGTTCCTACTTGCAATTTTTAAATCAAGTTGTGAAATTTTACCTGCAACCTCCCAATTTTACTTTGAATTATTAAGGTCTTTTTCTCCTCCTTTCTCCATTCTGCCCCCTCTAATCATGCCCTTCATGAAATGACTTGCCCATTTGTTACAAGGTCTTAAGTAGCAAAGTCAGGCTTGTAACCCTTTCTTCTAACTTCAAATTGCTTGCTCTTTTCCCTATACTGTACCTCTGTGCTTAACTCAGCATTCTATTTCTGTTTTGAGTGATTGCCTATAACAAAAAAAAATTCTGGAACATTTTAATAAAGTCATGAATCTTGATTATATCCAAACCATTAGGTTAGAATATAACTGTGTATTGATTTTTAGAAAACTATGGAGAATATATTCAAATTAATATTTTTTTTCTTAATATCTCAACTTAGAGCTTTCTTTTAGGTAATTTGAAAAAATTGAAAGAAACATAATTTAAGGCCATTTGTTCAGTAATACTCTTAAAAATATTGAATGAGCTAACTCCCCTTTTCTTTTACTAATCTATTTTTGAAAACATTTTATTTTATATTTCGTAATTTATAAACACCTATGAAATTAATAATGATATTTAATTTTAAGGAAATTTCATTTGATAATTGTAATAGTTTTGAGTTTGACTATTTAAATTTTGAGATTTTAATGGTTTGAAAACATATTTTAAAGGTTCAAAAACACTTTTGGTTTTCAGGGAATAAAAAAGAAAGCCATTTGCCCTGATTTCTCAATATTTCTCCACTTTTTTTCCTAAAAATTAACCTATTTTGTATATCAGATTGGCCTCTAAGTATCAAGAGGTAGGAAGTAGAATGAATAGAACATCAGGAAGAAGAGAATTCATCATTACCTTGAAATGGCAAGTTGTCCTACTTTCTACTTGTATTTTCCTTTCAAGAATTTTCTAATGGCTAGTATAATGGCATGAGTTCTGACCTTTATTTCTGCTCATTGAGACTTAGAATAAGAGATTCAACCTCTCAGAGGCTTAGTTTCCTCACCTGTAAAATGGAAATATAACATTTGCATAATTTCATCAATGAGATAGCATGAAAAAATGCCAAGTCATGCTCCCAGAAGGAACTCAATAAACATTATTTATCAGCTGGATGAAAGCATTGAGAATGTTTTCTCCCCAAGAAAAATATTAAAATACAGTTTGGACACTAAATTTTAGAAGGTTTTTAAAATTTGTGTTTCCTATTTAGTTATCAGTCTACATGGACATCCTACTATCTCTTTCTTGCATGTAAAAAATGACTAGTTTAATGAGTAGATTTTTGAAATAACTATGAATTCCAGATTTCTGCATGAGAATGGTTTTCTCAAGACACCTATGTGAATTTATAGGTCCTGGGTTTTTTCCTATAACACTAAAACACAAAACCAAAAACTTTTTGTTATGGAAAACACTAGATATATAGAAATAAACAATATAGTATAATGAACCCTCCATGTACCCATGACCCAATTTTAGTTCACGGTCAGCCTTGTTTCATTTATACATTCAACCATGTCCCTCTCTCCTGTATGATTCTGAAGCAAATCCTGGACCATGTATTTCATCATAAAACTTTCAACCAATTTTAGAATATTGTTTTTAAGTCTTCTATTTAAAAGTTGGTCAAAATGATTTGCTCTGGTATATTTTGGATTTATCTTAAAAGTTTCCTTACTGACATTTTTTCAACCCTTAACATCTGAAAGGGTGAATGACCTAACAATGTCTATCATGGGCAAGTTGTAAAGTGTGTTAATTCCTGGGAGGACCATTGTGTACACACTACAGCCTTCCAGAGGACCTAAGGACATAAGCATGTTCAGGCTGAGAAATGCACAAAAAACCTGGACCTGCGGAAAGGCAGGGTAGTTTTAGTTACTGCAAAAACAAAAAACAAGACATGTACCTGCGCCAAGAACAGATTACAGCAGATATTGGTCTCTTAACACATTGACTGCCACGCTAGAAAAAAATTTTTTTCCTTGGGGCCACTGTGTTTTGTTATGAAAATAGAATAAAAACTTCGAAAACAAAACAATCCTTTCTAATTTAATAAAAAATTTGTTATTTTTTATTGTTTTCTGTGTGAGTTATATGCAACTAAATTGTCAGTATTAATTGTAACAGTAAGAACATCAACAAGTAAGATTTGCACAAACCAACTGCAGGGTTTTGCCCAGGAGGCCACCCATCACGTGACATGTATGCTACAGCTTGGTAGCAAGTTGCCTGAGACACCAAGTGGCTCCCAAGGTAAAGAGAAGTGTGAGTTACACATGCTTCACAGGCCCCAGAATCAAAATTAGCATGAGTTAAATACAACTCACTTGGCAGTTAATGTATTAAACTTTGGGATAACTGGGCGGGCCTGGGTTGGCAGAGCCATGGGGACCACAGTTTTTTAATCTTTTTATGCCCAGGACTGACTGACTGCACCACAATGCCCGAAACCAAATAAGTGAACAATGAATGTTTGTTGAATGATTTAACTGCTGAGTGTTTAACTTGTAAATCCAAGCCTACTCTTATGGAAATAATTCAAATGTTGCCTCACCAAGAGTCTCCCATCACTGTCATTATTCTCTTAAGCTTTATTTTTTGTCACACCTGAAGTTATATTTTTTATCATTACCTGAAGTTATACTTCTTAACTTTTACTGTTTTATTGTCTGTCTTTCCACACTAGAAGGTAAACTCCGTGAAGGTGGGGATTTTTTTATTCACCGTTGTAACTCTAGCACATGGCTCTCAAATTTTTATTATTGAAACAATACTAATGTCATCAATTTAATCGCCTTTAGATGCTGCATTTTCATCTTTTATGTCTGCAAATTAATATCCATCTATGTAAGTCCCCAGGATCAGCTACTGATTTGAGCCTTACTTAGGCAGCCACCAGCCTTTTTGTTTTTATGAACATAATTTTGAACATTTGGATCCATCTGCCAGTTTTGTTCTTGATACATTGAGCAGCTACTAGTGATACATAATTTCTATTTTGAGCAGAGTCTGAGGACTGGGAAGTTTGAAACTAAGGCTCAAAACCTGGGCTTCCTACTAGAGTGATTAGGTAGTGACAGATAGGCTGTTCCACTGTGATTTTTTGGTACTATAATTTCCCTTTCCCCTTTTTACAGAAGAGGTTTTCAGGCTCCTGGATGCTTATTTCTTAAATGCCTAAAGGTGAAGGATGGAAGCAGAAATGCCCACAGACTTCTTGCTGCTAGGGCCCTTGGAAGAGCTTTCTTTCCAGTCTTCAGTTGGAACCCCCTTTTCGGGTAGTGACACTTTGGCAGAGGGCAGAGCTGTTTTGTATTTCTACTGGAGTTTAAATGTTTGGATAACTGGTAGGTTGCTCATGAATTGCATTTGCATGTTTAGAAACTTTTGTACAGTAGTGGGAGGAGGTGGGGGAAGGAGTTAGGGAGATTGTAATGGCTTTTGTTTATTGACATTATATTTTGCCAGCGTCAACCTACCACCATAACAGGGATATTTCTTCCTCTTCAAAGCATATTTCTGATTTTACTCTCTTATAACATCCATTTATTCTCTCAGTAAAATCTCAGTAAGTCAATTTCTTTCACATCAATCTCTTCACACCTTCTCCTAGTAGGCAGAATTTTAAAAAAATTATTCCTGTAGTAGTAAGAAGTTGACTCTCCTAATATAGGGCTTTTGAAGGATAAATTTCGTTGACCTCTTTAACTCTTCTACCAAATGGAATTGCAGTGGCCTAGATGATTTGCATAATTTATTAATGATAGAAAACAAATTATTAGCCTTTAGGGCATTGTTTAGTCTCGTTCTAAAATGTATAAAACATGAATGAATGAATGAATGAATAAATAAATAAATAAATAAAACATAATTTTCCCTATGACTTTTCAGTAATATAATCCAAGAGTATCTCCAGGCATTTCCAAAAACTTAAAAAAAAAGTCTACCTACCTATCATATGAGATGCTTAAAGGAGGCAATGCTATGTAAAACATACATTTTACAAGCCACAAAATCATTAACAATTTACTATATGGGCAACTCAATACAACCAAATAATGAAAGGATATTTGAATCTAAGGGGAAAAACACAAACAAAAAAGAAAAGAAAAATAAATTACCCACTTAGCCTTTTATGAAAATAATGACTTTTTTCTTTTCCTTTAAATTGTTTTACAAACTAACAGAATATATAAGCTTCTTGTAAAAGATCAAGCCATGTGTTAACAGATGTTTGTAGTATCATTATTTATAATAGGCCCAAAGTGGAAACAACCCAAATGTCCATCAACCAATAAATGAATAAACAAAATGCAGTTTACCTATACCATGGCCTATTATTCAGCCCTAAAAAGGACTGAAGTGCTGACACCAGTTCGTCAGTTTGGATGAGCATCAAAAACATGATGCTAAGTGAAAGCAGCCAATCACAAAAGACCAGGCACTGTGTGATTCTGTTGATATGAAATGTCCAGAATAGGCAAATCCACAGAGGCAGAAAATAGATTACTGGTTGCTGGTGGGGCGGGGGGCAGGAGAAAATAGGAAATGACTGATAATAGGTGCAGAGTTTCTTTTTAGAGTGATGAAATATTCTGGAATTAGACAGTGGTGATGGTTGCACAACTTTGTTAAATATGCTGAAACTCACTGAATTGTACATTTAAAAGGGTGATTTTATGGTGTATGAATTATATCTCAATAAAAAAATCTTGAGAAAATGATGTTGAGGAAAAAAATGAGTATTTCTGTCCTCCCCTTACTGAATAAGAACTAGTGTGTTTTCACTCTGCCCTTTTCCACCCACCTACTGTGTTTTGTCGTTCTGTTATTCAGGACTTCAGCATACTGTTGTGTAGGTTGTGACTCTGATCAAAGGTAGCCAGCCAAGTGGACAAAAAGGGGCTGAAATCCTAGCCACATGCTCATTCTGCTGGAAAGAAGGGGTACTATTTTCTAATTCACCAAAAAATACCTTATGGACTAGCAGTGGCCTTGAGGCCTTGATCATTTTAATAGATTTTTAGGACAGGGAGGGTTGGTAAATACATATACTTCTTTAAGTCTACTATCTTGAATTAGAAGTCAAGCACTAAAAAAAAAAAAAAAAGAAGTCAAGCACTTCAT
The DNA here is from genome assembly GCF_000956105.1 of Propithecus coquereli. Lineage (NCBI taxonomy): Eukaryota > Metazoa > Chordata > Mammalia > Primates > Indriidae > Propithecus > Propithecus coquereli. The sequence goes on from NW_012150408.1 coordinate 771,934, forward strand.
TTTACTGTAATACTATAATGGATTTACTATAATGGATTATTTTCTAGAACAGAACACCCTTTGGCCCTCTCTTAGCAAATTGGGTTGAAAATTATCCAATTAATCTTAAAAAGCATGTTTCTAGTTTAAGTCTGTGTTCTACAGTCTTCCTTTAATTTTGCCTTTTTTGTTTAAAGGGGATTCAGTATATTGTTAAACTTTACATTATGATGGTTTTTATATTTGACATATCTAAAGTACCACCACTACCAAGGGATTTCTTGATACTTACTTGTTCTAACAATGCAACTTTTCTGACAGCATTCTTGTAGATTTCAAAAGAGCTCAAATAATAGCATTTTCTACGCTTAATTTAATCAGTGACTCAACACACATTTGTTGAATTACTATTATGTTCAAAATAACATTCTATTCCAAACAGGAAGAACTCCTCAAATCCTAGTACTTTACATACAAAGTGCTTGTGTGCCTGATACATGGTAAGTATTCAATAAATATTTGTAAATGGATCAATGAATAAAGATCAATCTTATTTATTTGTGATACCTAAAAATTAGACACTGGCCAATAACCATACAATTTAATAGGTCCTTAATTGAGTTGGCACTCTAGCAGGGAAATATCTGATATAAAAAATGTGATATAATTTGGACTACTTTTAAGATAAATCTAAGAATTCTGGCAAACTAACAACTGTTAATTTCAGTGTTAACTGTAGTGTTTTAAACTGATCATTTTTTTCAGCAATTTTTTTGTTACTTTGTTTAAAAAGAAGTATTTACTCTTACACTGTTAATTTTAAAAATCACTCAAAAGTGTTTCCATTTAAAAATTAATAATCAGTGGTTCTCAAATCCAGCTGCACATCAAACATTTACTGTTTTATTTTTGTTTTGTTTGTTTATTTGTTTGTTTGTTTCTAATCCCAGAAAGGTAGAATTCAAGATTCCTGGACTTATTAGAACTACCTGGCTGAGCTCATGAATCTGAAATTTAAGAAGCATCCTATGTGATATTTTAAGTTTTAATTTAGTTACATAAATTATTCATAAACAAATTTTTTCTTATAAAAATCTGAAAGATTTCAAATAAAGGCAAAGTCTCCTCATTCCCAATTCTTTCTCTCCTTCACTGACTACAGTGTTTCTTACGCACGTTAAAATTTGAGATCCGTTACTGTAACAGGAAGGCCAGAAGTAGTAAACTGAAAACTTTTGTTAGAGCTCAAAATAAAGGACAGATTTTTAATGTTTTTCTTTTTCATGTGAATTATAGAGTCTAAGTCTCAATCAAGACAGAGAAGAAATTGACTTTCAAGTATTTGAAAGCCCTCATTCAAGACAGTATCTTACCAAAAGAATCTCTTCCTTCTCATGAAAAAAAAAGTTTAATTCCAATTATTCTCAGTAAGAGATGTGAGCAATGGAAATAGTAAACATACTCAGCATGTGCGGAAAACAGTTGCTATTCGGTAAACATCAAGCGATTTACTGATTTGGCAAGGTTCCCTTGAACTCTAGTATATAGTTAACTCTTAATTATCTAGGAACAGTTTTACTATTTTGTAAATTGTTTCGAATGTTATTGAGCCTTCTTTCCCTCATCTTGCTAAATTCTAGGCTAAAGATATTATGACTGAGATCGCAGTGGAGTTAATCAAACTTGAAGGGTCATCTAAGTGGAGGGCCACTTTGAAATCCTTATTAAGTACATCCTCTTTGCCCTGCACTGTATTAAGATGAAAGACAAAAATTCTGCTTTTATGGTGTTCACAGTCCAGTAGAGGAGGCAGACAAGTTAAAAACAGACAGTAGGCTACAATGCAGAAAGTGGGGTGAAAACGGCATCTCATGCCACGGGGTGTATAGGAAGGGTGGGGAGTCCATTTGCACTAGACCTCACGCATTTAAACTGACATGAGGTTTCTGACTTGAGCAATTGATGGATTCTGTTTGAGACACGTTGGGTTTTAGGTGTTTGTGGGGGATGTCCAAGTGAGGATATCCACAGACGACTGGCTATATACTCCTGTAACTTTGAAAAGGGGTCTGGGATGGAAACGCCACGTGGAGTTGTCATTGTCTACCTGGTGATGGAAGCCATTGATGGAAATGAGATTGCTGAGAAGAGCAAGCTGAGGAAGATCTCCGCAGCACATGAGCTTTTTTCTGTACTTTTCTCGTTTTTGAAGACAGGGTCTCCCTCTGTCGCCCAGGCTGCAGTGCAGTGGTATTATCATAGCTCACTGCAGCCTCGAACTCCTGGCCTTGAAGGGATCCTACTGCTCTGGCATCCCGAAGCACTGAGATTACAGGCCTGAGCCACCACACCTGGCCCAAGCTTTTAAGGATTAGGTGGAATCTGAGAAGGAACCACTAGAGAGGTAGAAAAAAAAATGACAATGGTCTGGGAGGATGAAGGTCAAAGGAAGAGAACAAACACCAATGTCACATGGCACAGAGAAGTCACATAAGATAGGCCTGGGAACCTCGGTGAAAGCCAAGATAGAAGCAGAAGCCACACCAGTCAGAAGCATTTTCTGAGCACCTACAATGAACGTACCAAGTACTGTAAACTGTTGTGCTATTTAATCTTCACTATGGCCTTTGAGGGAAAGCATTATTATTAATATTATCGTCCTCGTATCACAGATGAGTAAATTGAAGTACAGAAAGACCTTGACCAGAGTTGTACAACTAGTTTGCAACACAGCTAAGATTAGAACTCAGTTCAGACTAACGTGTGAGTCCAGCTCTTGGCTGTTGCTGGGCACCAAGAGTGGTGAGGAAGTGCAGAGTGAATGTCAATGTCTCTTTAGAGCCATTTGTCAGTGGAGCATAGAGGCAGATTTTACAGAGGGGACGCTGAGTCTAAACAAGGGTTTTTGTTTTTTTTAAATTCTTGTTTTTGAGATGAAAGACACACATGATTGTCAGCTAAGGAGAGAGAGCCAGTGAAAAGAGAGAAAGAGAAGTCTCAGGAATGAAGGAATTGATGCCCATATAGCCATACTTCTATTCCTGGGGCTGGATAGAATAGATCTAGGGTGGAGGGCGGAGGGGGAAACCCTGCCAGTTTGAATAATTAATGCTATTTGGTACTGTATGTTTATGAAAGAAATCACCTCGGCTGGAGCAGTGGCTCATGCCTGTAATCCTAGCACTCTGGGAGGCCGAGAAAGAAGGATCACTTGAGCTCAGGCGTTGGAGACCAGCCTGAGCAAGAGCGAGACCTTGTCTCTACTTAAAATAGAAAAAATTAGTGGGCGTGGTGGTGCGTGCCTGTAGTCCCAACTTCTCAGGAGGCTGAGGCAGGAGGATTGCTTGAGCCCAGGAGTTTGAGGTTGCTGTGAGCTAGGATGACAGAGCAAGACTCTGACTCAAAAAAAAAAAAAAAAAAAAAAAATCACCTGAAATAAATGTCCATCCAGTCTTTTCTCACTTTGGAATTCATTGACGTAATTAACATAATTCATGATGACGTAGACTGAATTTCTTGTTTAACTACAATTCAGAACTGTGCTTGCCATAACAAACTAGGCCATGTCTATCTAGTGTCAAGGTGAACAGTAACATTTAGGGGAGAGTCTCCACGTCCACTTTCCGTTCCTGTGTTCGCACTGCAGAACCCAATATCCTCTTTCCTTCCATCGTTGCTGTCCTCAACGGAGCACCCAGAGTTCTTTCTTCTGCAACAGAAAAATGGCATCCACTGCAGAGCTCCTTGCTAATCCTGCTGTGATACTAAAAATAATTAGTTCCAGTTCTCCCCGATCTTATTTTTAAAAAATATGTGCTGAGTGTGGTTACACTTTACTTAAACTGAGCTTCTAATAATTATACTAGAAAACAAAATTAATTCTCATAGTTTTTGTTTGTAATTTCATTATAAAGACTTCTAATGAAACCCATACCCTAAGCTCTTTGTAGATCCCTCTCCAGAAGATAATGGTTTTGCTGTTCTGGGTGTGCAGTGGCTCCTAATCACACTGTGGGTCGTTATTTCACAGGTTCCAGAAAGATGTATTGTACTTAGGCCCTCGTGTGCCAAAGCACTATGTAGGGCCGTGGGGAAAGTGCAAAGTACAGTGCACACATCTTCTCTAGGAACTTTCAGCTGGCTTACAGAAAATTAGAGATTACAGAAATGACTAGAATTCAGAGCAATAAAGGGCCAATATAAATGGTAATATGGTGTTGGGCCACCTCAATTTCTTCCATTTAAAGATAATTACACCAGCAATGCATGAATATATTCTTGCTGAAAGGGATACATAAGTCTCTAGAATAAATTGTTCAAGTTTTCCCTCACAACCTCCCTACTTCCACTTCCTTCCCCAGATTGAGGTGTTTCTTGCTGGTCTCTTTTCTGTGCATTCTCATATGTACAGAAGCAAATATGTGTATTTCTATACAAGCAACTTTAACATGTGCACTTTTATCATTGTTTAGCATAAATTATTTGAAATGCATTGTTCTGTGAATTTTTCACTTAAAAAAGTCTTTTCATGTATTAACATAGAGATCTATTTGTTTTAAAGTCAGTGTAGTATTACGACAGGATAAATTTTAGAATGTATCCTATATGAGAGAGTGAAATAAAAATGACTAAATTCTAAAACTTTAGATTGGCAAACACTATCGATTATATTAAATTACTTCCATGTTTAATTACTTGTTTGAGAAGACTAAACCTCATAGAAATTTCCTCTTACCTTTTAATCTTTTAAAAACATAGATGTAATGCATTATTTTGATATATAAAAGGCCTTATATAAATGTTTTCTTAAAACCAAGCATTGTTAAGAGGAATACTTAAGTAGAAAATATTGGAATACTACCTAGTAAGCATATGTAATTGAATGCTGTGGATCCCACAAGGCAGAAGTAGAATGAAACCAAATCAAATAAAAATTCTTAAATATATCAGGGTAATGGGGATTCTTATAGCACCTAAGAACAATGAGAGTTCTTAAAAATTTCAGTTCTTTTCTCATCATTGTTAAACTGATAACAAAACCTTTTTAAAAAACAAAACACTATCTATTTCTTGTTTAAAGATATATTTGTGCATACACACGTATAGAAACATCCCTGGAAAAAGATAAGTTTATGTTTTAACAGTGATTATCTCTGGGTGTTGGAGTGTGGTCAGGTGATTCTTATTCTTATCTTTTCCTGCACTTTTCAATTTTAAAAATAGTGAGTACATCTTCGTTTTCTTAATTAGAAAAAAATTGAAGCAATAAATGAATTAATAACAAATAAATGGAATGACCATGTCTCTTGACTTGAGAATAGAAAATGTGCCCTCTTTATATTTCCCCACATGATGTTTACTTAAGTAGCTGTCAATACAAATTTTTAAAATTTATAAGACCAAAGCATAGCATCGGACCCTTAAGTGTAATGTATAAAATTAAAACCTTGGGTCAAATACACATAAAAATAGACTAGTCTTGTATAAATAAACACAACATCTAACACAGTTTATTATAGTACCATTAGGCCAGCACACAAAATATACTTTTATTTACTAAGTTAAATCTCTTTTGTTAAATAACTAATATTTTTTAATTTATAATTTAGCAAAATTTAGTTTTTTAAAAAAAGCTTATTTTTGTCAGTTCCAAAAAAAGAGAGGGGAAAGGAGAGAGGAAGCTGTGCTTAGTGGGAAAGTTGCAACATTCAGTCCGTAAGTAGTTTAGATTTTTTTCAACTACTTCTCTTACATAAGAGCCCTGTAATATCTCCATAGGGAGAAATAACACTGTGCTACATTATGTCTTTTTAATTTTTCCTCCAGATAGTGTTTACAAATCAACATGTAGGAATGACTCCATGTTTAAAGTTATTAGCCAACTTTGGTGTCCATTTGCCATTAAAGACAATTGGTAATTTTAACAATCAATGAGAGTTTATTTTAGGAGAAAACTTACTGAAATTTGCAGGAAATAACCTTTTTGTTCCAAAACAGCTGTCATTGAACACCATTATATCTACAACAATTAAAATTATCTTTGGTGACTTTTAGCGTCTGGCACAGCTCCATTATTGTTCAGTTAAATATTTTTCAAGTTTGCTAGGACTTTTGCCCACTGTGTGCTTATGGCTCTTTATTGTCAGTACGTATCTAGAATTCACCTTTGTGACATTACTGCTCTGTGATGTGGGAGAGTGTGCAATTTCTGCAGCAAACTGCCTGAGAAATCAAGTCATATTTTATTAGGAAATTGCAGCACATATCTACAAGTTACTTGCACAAATACCATTTATTCCATTATATTTGGCAACAAATATCTCCTTCTCTCTTTTTCTAGACCCTTGCAAAAAATTCTCAGTTTAAAGAATTAGCTAATGTGTAGTGGACAGAAAAAACAGCAAAGGGCAACATTGTGCTGTCATTTTGATAAATTTAACTGAAAATTGTGAAGGAAATTTCCAAGTCTGAAGTCACCCAGACCATCAGCGCAGGGAATTGATTGTCAAAAACAAAACTGAAGAAAAACAAAAACATACTATTTTGCATCCCAATGGAAGTCATAAACATGTCACTTCAACATCCATGCAAAATGAGTACTGCATCTTAGAAAAAAAATAACAAACCTAAGATCGTGTAATACTTCACCTAATTTAAATCTTAAATAAGACCATGTATGTTTGTTTAATTTTGAGAGGAAGTACATGTTTGTCTTCAGAATTGATTAATTAAGCACTGAAATATAATAGTTTAGGTAGTCTAAATGCATCCTATGATAAAAGGGCAATACTTTTATTAAATATAATACCTCAGGCCTTGATCACTATTATTGAGTTGCTATATTTTGAAGGAAAGAATTTATGTTCCATGATTTTATTCAAACCAAAAAGGCATGTGGAAAATATTTAAGAATTATTACTCCTTATTGAAATCTAAAATACTAATACCAATGAACATTTCTTATACTCTAATACTTTTCTGAATACTTGCAAGCCAATAATTAACCATTCAGACAAAAAAAAATACTGGAAAGGATTTATAAGAGTTAGTAGGGTGAAATTTATTTTATATAACTTCAAAATCTGCAGAAATCTAAAGCAATTTGAGCTTTGTGTATATTCTGTATTTCGCACACATTGTCCTTAGACTAACTCCCTCTGATGCTCCTCTCCCCGTATGTCACAAAAGATACTTTCATTCCTGAAATGTCCCTTACTCTCTCCAATTTCACACAATCAGATCCTGGATTGTTTTTGAACAGTAGTAGTTGCTAACAAAATTGTTTTCCCACCCTAGGTGGTTGAAAATGGACTGCATGCAGAATATTACTTAAAAAGCAGGATGCAAAACTAACTTTCATACAATTTAAAATTGGCTAAAAACTTGAAGACAAATTGCTACAAAGGTCTTATCTCTGGAGGATAAAGTACTGGTGATTTTTATTTTCTCACTATTTTCCAAATTTTTCAGAAATTCCTGTCTTACTTTTATAGTTAACAAAATAGTAAAAGTCAGACCTGGGGAAGAGTATCCCATTGGTCATGAAAATGTAAATAAAATATGCAGAACACTGAATTGTTTCAAAGAATTAAAAAAAAAAAATGACTACTTTTGTAAAATAATCCAGGCCTCCAAGCTTTTCCTCTCATTTGTAGAACATAAAGTATATTTTGGATCAAAACATGGAACATTCCAGACAATGTGAAATCTAGAAAGGAACTGCACCTGTATCCCAACACAGAGCCAAGAAGCTGTAGCTACTGAATAAATATGCATCCTAAATTGGGAAAAGGAATTAAGGTCCGCTTTTCCATTTACTACTATGCACAAAAGTAAAAGTTTTATTCTTGGCATGAATATGATAGAATTTGTGGGATAGTGATTATTATTAATAAGCTGTTTTCAGAGTTTTATTACATACTATTGAGTGGATTTAAGAGGAAGAGAAGGCATTACAGAAGATAACTGAGTGCTGTAACTGAAAACATGATGATTTTGAACTATAGATATTTACTTTGTGAGTTTTGAGAATTACTTGATTAATTATTTTTTTTTCCAAAACTATTACTTGTACCAAACAGAGAAAGAACATTGTGTATTTGAGCATTTGTTTACCTAAATTGATGCTCTTGGTGGGGAGGAATTTAACTTCAGCAGAATTTTCTGTAAGAAGAGTAACATTTACATAATGGCAAGTCTAAAAAAGTCATCTTTTTCAGAGAAAAATGTGAAGCAATGTGTGTAGAAAGCTGCAAAATCTGGAGTTGCAGTCAGATTAGGCAAGTGACATTTGGTATTAAAAAAAAGAATTCAATCACGGCCAAACAATTTTTTCAGCAAAAGTAGTTAATATGTGGAACACACCGTTAATATGACTTTTTAAAAATAATCAGAAATTGTAAGAGAATTCCAACAGGGGAGATGAGAGGCAGGAGATAAATAGGGAAGTTGAGAAAGAAGGAACGAGTATGTGACCAGACATGTGACTTCACCATTATTTTTATTATCTTTGCAGAAGACTAAGGGGGAGAGAGGATCTAAGAGAGGACAAGCTCAAATTTAGTTGTCTAGACGGGATCTTTTGCTTATATTTTTTCTTTTTTTCCCCACTGTGTTCATTTTTGGGGGATGTGCTCCATGTTGAAAACCCCCTAAATATTCTATAGTTTACCAAAAAAAATTGAAAAGCAAATTCAGTATGTGAAACTATTCTCAGACACAGACAGAAAAGAGACCAAAAATCAATCTTCATCTTTGTATCTTCAATGCCAACAGAAGCGTTGTAGATTTCTTTAAAATCTGGTGCTTTGGCTGCACTCACTTCTGCAGTTTTATTTGCAGTAATCTTAGCAAATACTTAAGGAACCTAAATTGCTGAAGCCAGCTCCAGGCTAGTAAATGGTCTTTCTTTCTTCAGTGAACTTTCTTTTTAGTCTTCCAGCTTCTCCGTTTCTCAGAATTCAAAACTGCTCTTGAATTTGCTCTCTTCTACTTAAATGTTTGATAATACATATATACACTATAATATATATTTCATTATATTAATATAACAAAATTATATATAAATATCTCAAGCATTGTGCTAGATACTAAAAATGCAACACTGAACAATTTAGAAAAGTTTCCCATTTTCAGGATACACCGAGTTCTTTCCCCAAAAAAGTATATAAAGATTCTAACAGCCTCTACAGTGGTAACGAAAATAATTTCTCCTTTCTAATTTGAAAAACACAAACATTAGCCATTATTTGTTTCTTAGTAATTTTCCACATGCCAGTCATCCTGTCTTGGAACTCCTCCTCAATCTCAGACCAAACCTCTCTATTGCTGTTATGACTTTTCCCGTGTGACCCTTTAAATAAATTCTAAGATTTTTCCCATAATTAATTAATCTCAGAAATCAAAATGAAACATGTCGCCAGGGTCTTATTTAAAGCCAAGAAATTTGTTGGCTATTATCCAGTCTTCTTTCTAAATTAAACAACCCCACATACTATTCTCACCATCCTTCTTTCTTAATATTAGGCATTTTCTCCTCTGAGAACTAGGGCACATAGAAGAAAAAGTTTCTATATGTACACACCTGAACCAGGACCACATTTATATTGTATTTCAGTGATATAGAAGGAGATTTTTCTCTAAAATTTCCATATCCGTGTGCTTTTAAAAAGATACGTGCAGTGAAATACAATAACGCCACTGCACTCTAGTTGGGGCGACACAGCGAGATTCTGTCTCAAAAAAAAAAAAGAAAAGAAAAAAGATACATGCCAAAAAATGAATTTGCCCATCCTCAGTAATAAAACACTACCATTTTCCATTTGATATTGATCCAAAATATAGCAGCTCAAAATCTTTTCTTAAAGTCTGACTCTTTAACGTACAACTAAACTTTTATGACTGATAGGTGGATTATTTGAATTATGCTTTATCTTTGGTGACTCAGCTCTTTCCCACCCTTGTCACTTAGCCAGGTTCAAGGATGACGGAAAGGAAGCTGAGCTGAGTCAGGGTCAAACATGTACAGTCCAGTCACGTGTGTGAGAGAGAGCTAGAGAGAGACTTAACTCCCAAGCCACACTCAAGTTTGTTCATTATTTCTAAAAGTCTCTGTTTTTGAGTTAGATAAATAATTACATAAGGCTAAAGAGAAACCTGGACATCTTCTCTTCCTCCTCCCCTTCCTACCCCCTTCCCAGGAAAAATTAATTCTTCCTTCCTTTCTTCTCCCCATTTTTCCTTCTTCCCATCCTCTCTTACTCCTTCCCTTCCTTTCTTTCTTCATTTCTAATGGTCTCAGCTTAAAGCAAAGGGTTCTTTTGCAGCAAGGTAGGGAGAACACCACACATACAACCTTCAGCTGAATTGCGTCTGGTTGTTTTCGAGATATTGATCCAGCAAAGATGACCACTGCGTGCCAAATACCCCGTGTGCTACCCCGGCTGTCCCATGAAGACCACAGCCCCCGCACAGCGGGTTACCTGGGAGCCTGCTGTGTCCGGCTTCCTGTGGGTCCTTCTCCCCTCTCTGTTCCGTCCTCTCTCATTCCCATCTGTCCTTCTCTCTGTCTGCACGCCTCCCTCCCTCTGTGTCTGTTCTCCTCTGTTCTCTTTCATTCATTCATCTCCCATCTCCTCTCCTTTGTTCTCTTCAAAATCTCTAAATTATAACTTAAAATATTTTCATTCCTGAATTTAAATGGAAAAAGTGATTTGATAAATTTGTATTTTTTTACAGCTGTTATTGTTATAACTTTTAATTGTTTGTTTCCGAGTTGGTGACCTTCGGTAGAAAGAAAGCATCCTCACTGCAGCCTACAGGATGACCGCTTAGCAAATGGATGAGATATTCACAGGCACCTCTGCTAATTTTTTTCTAAGTTTCTTATGACTTTTTTCAGAAGGAAAACATCATAATCATTGAAACGCATAATGATCTTTAAGCAGGGTTGCCAAAAGGTTACTTTAGCAAGTAAAAATATGGGACACCCCATTAAATTAGAATTTCAGATAAACTACTAATTGTTTAGTATAAATATGTCCCATGTGATATTTGAGACATATTTACACTAAAAAAGTAATTGTTGCCTGTCTGAAATTAAAATTTAATTGAACATTCTGTATTTTATAATCGACTATATTTATAATATTTTTGTGTGTATATATATGTGGTATTTGTGAGCCAGGTGTTTTTTATTTGGCGACTAACTGTATTTACAGTTTCCTTGCTGCTTCTCCTCCCTGGCACAGTGTATACAAATACAAAGTACCGACCTTATATTTCCCCCTTGGGTATATACTTTATTTCACTTCCTTCTGACTCCATCTTAAATGTAGATGGTTTAAGAGAAGCATGTACTTACATATTCCATTCCCTACGACTTAATAAAAATTGGAAAAGGGCACCATTTCTGAACCTTTTGTAAAACAGTCAGCCTTATAGTTGCACTAGGCAGATTTTTTTTCTTAATCTCACTCTGTCTCATTTTAAAACAAAATATTGGAAAGTATGAATAGCTACAGTGGTAGTCACAGCTAACATTTATTGAGCACTTGCCATTTGTCAGGCACTGTTCAAGTATTATGTTCTATACTGGCTTCAATCATTTAAATTCCACAAACCAATGGGATACGTACTGCTATTACCACTACTTTAGAGATGGGATAATAATAAACTGAGGCACAGAGAAGTTGGGTAACAGTTTCCCGTTATTAACATTTCACATTAGCAAGATACATTTGTCACAATTAATGGACCGATATTGGTATATATTATTATGAGAGTCCATTTTTTATTCAGATTTCCCTAGTTTTCCCCTAATGCCCTTTTTCATGCCCCAGGATCCTGCCCAGGATGCCGCAGGACATTTAGTCGTCATGTTTCCTTGGGCTCCTGTTGATTGTCAGGGCAGTTTCTTAGACTTTCCTAGTTTTTGATTACCTAGACAGTTTTGAGGAGGACTGGCCAGGTGTCTCGTAAAATACCCCTCAATTGGGATTGGTCTGGTGTCTTTCTCATGGTTAGACTTGGGCTGTGGGTTTTGGGGGGAGACCACAGGGTAAGCGCCCTTTTCATCCTGCCATGTCAACCCTGATCGCCTGGCTGAGGAGGTGTCCGTCATCTTTCTCCACCGTAAAGTTACTCTTTCTTCCCTCTTTCCCTCTGTGCTCTTTGAAAGGAAGACAGTATTTCTGGCCCACACTTAAGGAGTTGTGCATTATGATTGAGCTGTTTTCAAATAACAGCTTTATTGAGATACAATTTATATACCATACAATTCACCTATTTAAAGTGTGTGATTCAGTGGTTTTCAATATATTCAGAGTTGTGCAAGCACTACCACGATCTATTTGAAAACATTTCCATCACCCCAAAAAAGAAACTCCATACCCACTAATAGTCATTCCACTTTTCTCTCTCCTCCCCCAGCCCATGGCTACCACTGCTTTACTTTCTGTCTCTATAGATTTGCCTATGCTGGACATTTCATATAAACGAGATCATACAATGTGTGGTGTTTTGTGACTGGCTTCTTTCACTTAGCATGATGTTTTTTAAGGCTTGTGCATGTTGTAGCATGTATTAGTATTTCATTTCATTTCATTAGTATTTCATTGAATAATATTCTATTGTAGGGATAGATCCCATTTTGTTTACCCATCCATAAATTGGTGGATGTTTGGGTTGTTTCCACTCTTTGGCTGCTATGAATAATGTTGGTATGAACATTTGTGTACAAGATTTTATGTGGACATATATTTTTATTTCTCTTGGCTAATGACTTAGGAGTGGAATTGCTGGGTATAATTGAGCTATTTTTAAAATAAGAAAACATCTGACTAGGCTGTGGGCTGTCCCTGCTTCCAGTTATCCACACTGGCCGGGAAAACCTATAAAGCCATAACACAAGGCCCCACCTCTGATCTGTAGGCAGGTACCCAAACTGCAAGCATGTTGACTCAGATGAAAGAAAACAGCCTCTAAAAGCCTGCCTACACATCGCATCCTGTAAACCTAAGGCAAATAATATAGTTTACATGCACTGAAAAAAACACAGAATCCATGTATTACTAGTTTCTGTTGAAAAGTTATAAGAAAGCTCTGTCTCTCCTATATCTAGATATTCCTCAAGGTAGAGCAAGAGTAAGTTGTTTGTACCAAAATTTCTTTAACATTCGTCCACTGATGGACACAGGTTGATTCTGTATGTCAGCTATTGTGAGTAATGCTGTAATGAACATGGGAATGCACATATCTCTTTGACAGACAGATTTCAATGCCTTTGGATATATACCCAGAAGTGGGTTGTTGGATCATGTGGTAGTTCCATTTTTAATTTTTGAAACCTTCATACTATTCTCCATAATGGCTGTACCACTTTACATTTCCACCAGCAGTGTATAATGGCCCCCTTTTCTCCACACCCTTGCCAACACTTGTTATTTCTTGTCTTTTTGATAATGGCCATCATAACAGGGGTGGTACATACATACAATGGAATAATATTCCTCTATAAAAAAGAAGGAAATCCTGCCATTTGGGACAACATGGATGAACTTGGAAGATGTTATGCTAAGTAAAATAACCCAGACAGAAAGACAAATACTGCATGATCTCACTTATATGTGAAATCTAAAAAAGTCGAGAACTCATGGAAGCAGAGAGCAGAAAGGTGGTTGCCAGGGGTTGGGGAGTAGGGGAAATGGGGAAAATGTTGGTCAAAGGGTACAAACTTTTGGTCTCAAAAATGGACAAGCTTTGGGGATCTAATGTGCAGCTGGGCGTTGATGGATGTGTTCATTAATTTGGTTGCGATAATCATTACACAATGTGTACATATGTCAAATCATCATGTTGTACACCTTGAATATATTCAATCTTTATTTGAAAATTAAATATTTTTTCTAACAAAGAATAAATTGTTTGCCTAAGTTTCCTTTTTGAAACTCTTCTCAGGCTGCAACTATCACTATTAGGACTAAGTATTATTTATAAGGAAAATAGGAGCTAGGAGAAGGGGCAGTAGCTACTGCTTTCTCATGCAAGGGATGCACATGCCACTTTAAGGCAGCATGAGATAGAAGGAAAACGTAAGCGATTCTATGGCTTCAGCACCTACTCTCCTACAGGGGAGAAGCAGGGGAGGGACAGGAAAAAACAATGAACCTGAAGTCTAGAGCACCACCCCTTCCCGTCAGCCACTCATGACAGGGACTGGTTCAGTTAATTGGCAAGTTTAAAAAGTCAAAAAATATTTGATCATTTTCCTATCCTTGGTGAAAAGAAATTAAACCCAAATAATTTGTAATAGATAGCATTTGAATTAGTCCCTTAATAATAAGCAGTCGATTGTGCTTCCATATAAATGCCTTTTTCCACATCCATTATTCCTTTGAAATATGATAAAATCAAGCAGGACGTTTTTAGGGCTAGTCTTTTAGCAGAGAATAAGAAAGGTGGAAATAAGTCTGTTTGTGCTGAATAATGAAACACCAGAAGATAGCAGTCAACATAAACTCATCATGTCTTCTCTTTCTTTTGTTCCTTTTTCCTTCCTGAAGGATCTGTTACAGGGCCCTACACAGAACGAGAGTAAAATAACTGTTGGCTGATTGCTAACTGATTTACTTCTGTATCCCCTTCTAGAATTTTGCTGACTCTGGAGGGACAAGATGCTTATTAAGCAATGTATTATAATAAAATGCAAGTCATCGTCTGTCACTGTACATAAGGTATGGCTTTATATGAGGGTGTTATACAAAAGAAAGTGTGACAGGAAATTGCCTCTTTAAAGAATGCAGTCATGAGTGTACACTAAAATAAAGCCCTTAAAAATGGCAGTGGTGGCCTAGACTAGCGTGTGGTTTGAAAGAAGGAACCTCTGGCTGCAGGGTGGATGGAAACATCTGAGGAGACAGCCGAAGGAAAAAATTACCTAAGGAAGAGGGGGAGGATCTCTTTTCCTGGGGACATTTCCAAGCAGACTAGGTTCTGCATGGAATGATGTAGATCAGAGCTGGTGTGTGGGGAATGCCTCCGCGGGTTGAGATAATGATCATCTCAGCCCTAAGGGAACAGGCCAGAGCTGGGGCTCACAGGAACCCAAGGCTGATCAGTTCTGTCCACAGGGGCCTCTTGGATTTACCCCCATGTGCCATAAAAATATAATTTTTTTCTGCACTGCATGATGTGAAACAGGTCAAGAAGCTCCTATCTAGATGAAGCTTGACAGAAGCTGACCGAGATGATTATTCAGCAAGGATTAAGGATATAACAAATTCTCCATCATCCTTCTCATGAAGATAAACTATGGCACATTTCTTATTTCGCTTTAGGATTTGATTTTGTTTTTAGATGAAAATATGGGCATCTCTAATATCTTTAGGGAGTGGAAGTAAAAGGGTTTTAGCCTGGCATTAGAAGACTCAGCATCAAGTAGCTCCAGCCACTAATTTGACAGGTTTCTTGGTCACCTGATTCTCATAACTGGAGCTCCATTTTATTCCCTTGTGCCTGAGTTCCTGTCTTGGTGTTTGCCTGATATCCCACACCCCCTACAACTCAGGCCCTTTCTTGTTCTTACGAGTCTTTCCTCCAAAGGAATGGACTTCTCTGCTCCTGAAACCAAGCCCAGAACATTCCAGGAAGAAAAAACAGCATCTGTAGAGTTGCTGAGACAAGAATAAACATGGCACATGTGGGGAGATTGCAAGTAGTTCAGCGTGACTTACATGAAATGGAAAGATCTGAGAAGAAGAAGTGATAAAACTAGAAAGGTAAGCAGGGGAGGCATCGTGAAAGACCCTGGAATCATCTTGAGAACACATAGTATACTCTTGTCCTGCCGAGGACATATTGTGGATATGTGGATATTATGCAGAAAACATTTTATTTCATTTTATGAATAACTACATGGCCCAGATGGCTTCATTCACTGTCATTAGTGACTAAATTCAAAAAACATTTGTCTTTTCTGTCTACGTAGGTGTAACAGGTTATATCTGATGGTAGTTTTCGCAAATTTGAAATATATAATAAATACATTATTGTTATAAATAGTCACTATGCTGTACAATAGATATCTAAGACTTATTTCTCATGTTTGACTAAAAGTTTATACCCTTTGACCAATATCTACACTTTCCCCATTCACCAACCCCTAGTAACCATCCCTCTACATTGTACTTCTATGTGTTCAACTTTTTTGGATTCCAATATAACTGAGATCATGAAATATTTGTCTTTCTGTGCTTGGCTTATCTTACTTTGCAAAATGTCTTCCATGCTCACCCATGATGCTGCAAATGACAGAATTTGCTTCTTTTTAAAGCCTAAATAGTATTTCATTGTGTATATACACCACATTTTCTTTATTCATTCATTTGTTAATGAACACTTAGGTTGATTCCATATATTAGCTATTGTGAATAATGCTACAATAAACATGGGTGTGTAGATATCGCTTTCATATACTAATTTCAATCCCCTATACCCAAAGTAAATTGCTGGATCATATGATAATTCTATTTTTAATTTTTTGAGGAACCTCCATACTGCTTTCTATAATGACTGTACTAATTTACATTCCCACCAGCAGTGTACCAGGGTTCCTATTTCTCTACATCTTCACCAACACTTATCTTTTGTCTTCTTGATAACAGCCATTCTAACAGGTGTGAGGTAATAGCTCATTGTGGTTTTAGTTTCCATTTCCCTGATGATTAGTGATGTTGAGCATCTTTTCATGAACCTATTGGCCATTTGTATGTCTTCTTTTGAGAAAGGGCTGTTGAAGTTCTTTGCCCATTTTTTAATGTTTTTTATTCTTGCTGTTGAGTTGTTTGAGTTACTTACATATTTTAGATATTTACCTCTTATCAGATGTATGGTTTGCAAATATCTTCTCCCATTCTGCTGGTTGCCTCTTCACTGTTAATTGTTTCCTTTGCTGTGCAGAAACTTTTTAGTTTGATGCAATCCCATTTGTCTATTTTTGCTCTTGTTGCCTGTGCTGTGGGGTCCTATCCAAGAAATCATTGCTTAGACCAATATCACAGAAGTTTTCCCCTATGTTTTCTTTTAATAGGTTTACAGTTTCAGGTCTTACATTTAAGTCTCCAATCCATTTTGAGTTGATTGTTATATATGGTGTAAGGGTCCATTTTCATTCTTTTTGTATATGGATATCCATTTAACATCATTTATTGAAGAGACAGTCCTTTCTCCATTGTGTGTTATTGGCACCTTTGTCAAAAATCAATAGACTGTATATGCACGGTTTATTTCCAGGCTTTCTATCCTGTTCCATTGGTCTATATATTTGTTTTTATGCCAGTACTATGCTGTTTCGATTACTATAGCTTTGTAATATATTTTAAAATCAGATAATGTGATACCTCCAGATTTGTTCTTTTTGCTCAAGATTGCTTTGGATAATCAGGGTCTTTGGTAGTTTCATACACATTTTAGGGTTGTTTTTTATATTTCTGTGAAAAATGACACTGGAATTTTGATAAGTATTACATTGAATCTATAGATTGATTTGGGTAGTATGGATATTTTAATAATATTAATTATTCCAATCCATGAATACAGGATATTTTTTCATCTATTTGTGTCATCTTCAATTTCTTTCCTTGGTGTTTTATAGTTTTCAGTTGTACAGGTCTTTTGTTTCTTTGGTTAAATTCACTCCTAACTATTTTATTCTATTTTTTAAAATGTTATTTTAAATGAGATTGTTTTTTTAATTTCTTTTTTCAATAGTTCATTGTTAGTATATAAAAATGTTACTGATTTTTTGTATGTTAATTTTATATCCTATAACTTTGCTAATTTGTTTATCAGTTATAACAGTTTTTTGGTGGAGTCTTTAGAGTTTTTTATATATAAGATCCTATTGATGGTTCAATGGGCACAATGGCTCACACCTGTAATCTCAGTGGTTTGGGAGGCCAAGATGGGAGGATTGCTTGAGGCCAGGAGTTCATGACTAGCCTGGACAACATAGTAAAGCCCTATCTCTACAAAAAAATAAGAAAAAAAATAGCCAGGTATGGTGACATACACTATAGTCCCGGATCCTTGGGAGGCTGAGACAGAAGGATCACTTGAGCTCAGAAGTTTGAGGTTACAGTGAGCTATGATCATGCCATTGCACTCCAGCCTGGCTGAAAGAGCAAGACCTTGTCTCTAAAAGAAAAAAAAAGATTATGTCATCAGTGAACAGAGACAATTTTAATTTCACTTTATCCTTAGAGTTGGATGCCTTTTATTTATTTTTCTTGCCTTATTGCTTAGGTTAGGATATCTAGTACTATGTTGAATAGAAGTAGTGAGAGTGGGCATCCTTGTCTTGTTCCCAATCTTAGAGGAAAAGCTTTCAACTTTTCACCCCTGAGTGTGATGTTATCTGTGGGCTTGTCACATATGGCTTTTATTGTGTTGAGGAACATTTCTTATATACACAATTTGTTGAGAGATTTTATCATGAAAGGATGTTGAATTTTGTCAAATGCTTTTTCTGTATCTATTGACATGATCATATGGTTTTGTCCTTCATCTATTAATGTGATGCATCACATATATTGATTTGCATATGACAAACCATCCTCGTATCCTTGGGATAAATACCACTTGATCATGGTGAATGATCCTTTTATGTGCTGTTGAATTCGGTTTGCTAGTATTTTGTTGAAGATTTTAGCATCTATGTTCATCAGGTATATTGAGCTATATGTTTCTTTTCTTATAGTGTCTTTGTCTGGCTTTGGTTTCAGGGTAATTCTGGCCTCATAAAATAAGTTTAGAAGTATTTCCTCCTCTCAAATTTTTAGGAAGAGTTTGAAGAGGATTGCTATTAGTTCTTCTTTAAATGTTTGGTAGAATTCAGCCATGAAGGTATCAGTTCTGTGCTTTTATTTTAATAGGATGATATCTCTTTTAATTTAAATGTATTTGGTAACTAATGAGGTGAACATCATGTTTAATGGCCATTCTTTTTTTTTTTTTTCTTTTCTTTCCCTTTTTTTTTTGAGACAAAGTCTTGCTGTGTTGCCCAGGCTGGAGTGCCATGGCCGGATCATACCTCATTGTATCCTTGAAGTCCTGGGCTCAAGCAACTCTTCTGCCTCAGCCTCTTGAGTAGCTAGGACTACAGATGTATGCCCCACCATGCCTGGCTAACTTTTTAAATTTTTTTGTAGAGATGGGGTCTTGCTGTGTTGCCCAGGCTAACCTCAAACTCCAGGCCTCAAGCCATCCTCCTATGTAGCCTCTCAAAGCACTGGGATTGCAGGCATGAGCCACCATACCCAGTCTGTATTTTTTTTTCTTAAATGGCTCATAATGCCCTTTGCTGATTTTCCTACTGAAATTTTAGTGTTTGACTATTAATATATGTGCCCAAGTGACCACTTCTATGTGTGCACATAAATTTGGTATATGTTAATATGTCAAAAATCACTCTACGAAAGCCTAGTTTAACAAGATCCTAGAAGTTATTAATTTTCTTCATCTTTATTCATACTCTACTCACCAATATCAAAGTTATTAATAAATATGGACAGATAACCTGTAAGATAATGCTACTCACTAACCTAAATAGAATTGTCTACTCTAAGCATGCTATTATTGCAGTTACTCCTTTCCTCAAGAGTTAAAAAGAAAATCAAGCATATTTTGTTTAAAATACTGTATTTTCCCTCTTCTTTTGGGCTGTAGACTGCTGGTAGGAATAAGTGCATAGAAATAACAAGGATGACCACAGATGATTTCTAAAGAAGAGCAGGTGAAAACACTCAAATAAGGAATTGAAGGCATGATTTGCCATAGAAAACTTCGACGCAAATAATCTTCTACATCTAATCCAATGGAGAAGACATATACAATATGAACTTGGAAAGATTTTTAGATAGCAGCTAAAACGTAGGATTGCAAAAGGATTTTCCTCCTCCAAATTGAGCCAAACGTACACAGTGAAGTGAAAGAGCACAAGAATATATAATCAACGTTGAAACAATGCCAAGGTCTCCGTTTCATCCTACAAGCTTCAAAAAATATCATCAGATATATCACAAATTTTATCCAACTGAAGGATATTGCAAGGAATAGACTCTTTACTTCCTCCCTTAAGAGAGAAATGCAGTGAAGCGATCAGTACTCAGAGGAAATTCTGAAAAAAATCACTGAGGTTTGCTACGAAGATTGGGGATTTGGGTGACAAACACAAGGTAAAAAACTTCTAACTTTAAGACCCTCTTTCCTATCTTACATAAACAGATCGTAAGCCTAGTTTAGAAAAACTTACAGAATTTGCCTTGTTTTCCCTTGAGCCAGGTGGAAATTGAAAGGGAGTTTTTTGTTTGTTTCTTTAAAGCAGCAAATTAAATCTCTAGGTGTGAGAGGGAGGGAGCAACATCAGCACACACTGAACCGAAAGTTGGAAACCCAACGCTTTCACACTAAATACCCCAGCCCGATGGTTTACCCTGAAACAGGGGAACACATCGAAACTCAAGAGAACGTCACTGCCCCAGCTACTTGTCTGCAGGAACAGACTCGCTTCCCCCAACTCAGTAGAATGACTTCTTGATACGGGGCTCATTACAGAGAGTGGTGACAAAGCTCCACGATCTGTTCTGCTCCAAGTCCCGACCCTCTCATCTCATCCCTTCCTGCTCTCCACAGGCCGGGGGAGGATAGAGCAAAACTACAGCCATCAACACAGCCCTTCAACTCACGTTCTAAGGAGAGGATCCACATGTTACCCAGATAAGCTCCTTCGAGTCAAGCAGAATTGGCCTCCTCTCTTTCGGGAGCAAATAGGCCAGGACAGGATTGCCTTGCCAAAGAGGAGTAGGCAAAACAAGCTGAACGCGGGCCTGTGGAAAAATTTGTTAGTCTCCTCCATAAAGGAAAAAAAATGCCCAGGACTGGTAAAGGATCCCAAACTAGAAGAAAACTTACCCTGGAAAGAGAAGAAGTGTTTGGATACCATGTCCTTCACACGCTTGGGGAGATGAAGGAGAAGACGAAATAACGAAATGAAAGAATAAGGTCCGAAAGGAGCTGGGAACGCCAAGGAAAGGAACTGAGGAGAAAACAATCCGATCCCAGAACGAATAAATGTGTTAGGAAGACAAAGGCACAGAATGAACGTGAGGAAAACCGAGCCAAGATACATTCAGTGACAGCAGAAAATGTTTCTGAAGTGATCAGTCCAGTTTGTACATTGAATGGTTTCAGGGAATAAATAGAATCAGTATCAAGAAGAATATTACTGAAGCTGCTGAAAATGAGAAAAATCCCTAAAGGTATCCTGGAAGCGTGGGCCACACCACCTCCACAGGGAAAAGGAATGGATTGGGCTGGCTTGAGACTTCTGCACAGGAACGTTCTCCTGGAAACAATGGGGCAACATCTAAGTGATTTCAGTGAAAAGGGAAGTGCCTGAAAAGTTCAATGCTCAATGTCATTCCCTTGCACAGGCAGCAGACGGCCTCAGAGGGGCGAGCATTCTGGAGACAGGCCATTCCTGAAGAGTCTACTTGATGATATAATTCAATCAACCAAGCACTGAAATAAAATGAGAAACTGCGATGTCTGAGTCACCGAGTATGCCTATTTTCAATTTTCGTAGCTATTGCCAAAATGCTTTGCAAAGTGGTCATAAGGGTTTACACTGTATCAAGTTTCCATCTTCCCACCTGCTTGCCAACACTTAGATTGGTAAGATTTTAGAATTGTTTCCAAGCTGACAGACGCAAAATGGTATCCCATCACTGTTTCAATTTGCATTTTTCTGATGTGAAGCTCCAAATTTCCCTCCAGAATGATATGGTTGGACCAACTTCCCCTCCCATTAGCAGTATATTAGTATTTATTTTGCTCCATATTGTTGTCTACACTTGATATTTGGGGAATAAAGGTGGTCATCAGTTGGTTTAAGGTATCTTGCAAATTTGCTATCACCTCTCTTAACTGTTTGTGCAAATACTTCTAGCCTCCCTCTACAAACATTAACATTTCCTCCTTTTAAGCACAGACCGGATATTGCAATCCAAATCATGATCTCCTTTTTTCACTCAACAATATATTGTAGAGGATCCACAATCCCCTCTCCCTCTTACCTCTCCACCAATAAACTCTGTGAAGGGGTTGTGTAGGAAAATATTCCTTTCTTCCTTTATCAGGTAATTTAACTAAAACTCAATCAAGTGTTGACACAGTGCTGTACAGTACACGGATTCTCTTCTCCTTCATCTGGTGAATCATCTGGTGGGTCTTCCTTTTCCTGCACTGTGTTGCTGTTTGGGAGGAGAAATAAACTTCACCTGCACACTGGCTGTGGTTTCACACATAAAGAGTGAACATTTGTAAATAAACTACTAATTCAGCCAAATTGCTTAATTTCCAGTTAGTTGCAGAGTCATAAAATATAAAAAGTACCCTTAGATACCTGTGTAACATTTTATTATACAAACGTGGTAAAACTAGCAGTCCCTGTGAGGTAAGCCAAACTGTACCCTGGCAGATGGCATTTTATAGCCACTCTCCAGGTTTATTACTGTAGAGAGTCAACCACAGTCGCCCTGTTTCACCATTGT
Source organism: Propithecus coquereli (assembly GCF_000956105.1). NCBI lineage: Eukaryota > Metazoa > Chordata > Mammalia > Primates > Indriidae > Propithecus > Propithecus coquereli. The sequence continues at coordinate 794,520 of NW_012150408.1, forward strand.
AACATGGGTTTGTCTGCATTTCTGTTGAAAGCACGTTCTCCTGTCGAGGAGATTAGTGATACCATAGGAAGAAAAAAGTTCTTTCATTTTTCTAGATCCATCTGGCAAAGGCATGTGGGGCGGTGCCGGTGAAACACAATGCCACATATTATATGAAGAAATGGATGTAAATTGTTTCTCTTCACACTCTCTGCTGAGGAGGGGCATCACATTCCCCCCTGCACTGATTCTCTAAGATTACGTCTTTCCCCCACCAGGAAACAAACGTACATGCACAGCACTCAAAACTAGCAGCTGTTTACATGTGATATGGAAAAGATTAAGTGCAGGCAGCCAAAATGCTAACTGTAATCTTGGACTTTGATTCTCTCATGCAGATTCAAATTTTTGTTCGCATTCTAGTTAAACAAGGTGGATCTAGTTACCTCCGTTCCCCTTTTGAAACATCAGCAAAATGACAAAATAAGAATGTATGATGGCAGGAACTCACCAGTACAAAGGGAATCTGAGAGGGAACAACAATGGATGGAAGATTCTCCACATTTTTAGAAATGGGAAGTAGAAGGACCAGTGGTCACTGACTTAGTAGAGTCAGGTTCTCTTGGGAGAAAGAGAAAAACCTCAGTCTACATGTGCAGAGGGCAAAGAGAAGAGGGTTGATTCATTCTGCAGCACCCTAGTTCAGGAATCGGTGCGTCAGGTGAACCTCAGATGGGAGAACTGAGGATCGCCTGAAACTCTGCAACAAGGACATTTACTCCAGATCTGCTCCATGCCTCCATCCAGCTAAGAGACTGCGCCTCCCCTACCCTATAAAAGAATGGAGGTTTATTCTTTGGAGAAACGGAAAGAGAGAGAGAGAGGCTCTGGCACGGGGACTGTGGGCATAATGGAGGGAGTGGAGAGCACTGTGACAAGAGTCCTTTCTTCGCTCTCCAGCATCCAAGCTTATGCCCCTCTCTTTCCCCAAACATCCCTCTGGCCCTCCCCCTGATCACTTTTCCCCAAGAAGAAGATTAGATGATTTTGCCCTGGAGAAACTACCCCAAGAGAAAAAAAAATCCATAGACACTGACATTTAGGGGCCTCTCGATGAAACAAATGGGCCCTCCTGAATCACATCACAGCAAAGCCCACAAGTCAACAAATACTAACCACGCCTTGCTCCCAAATATAAACTGTCAAATATCAATAAACATTTGAGGAACACCTCCAATATGAAAGCCATACAAATAATCGAAAAGTCAAAACAAATAATCTGGAAAAAAAGAAGAACTCAGAGAAAACAAACAGAAACAATTCAGAAAGCAGAAAACGAGTTCAACAGTGTTCTGAGAGACAGAAGAGAATACACTGCATCCATGAAATAAGAACGATCAGAAACTAGCAGTGCTCATGAAATGTAAAAATGATAGCTAAAGATAAAAACAGTCAATGCAAGGATTAGAAGATAAAGTTGAGACACTGTCCCAAAAAGTAGAGCTGAAAGACCAAGAAGTGAAAAACAGGAAAACAGAAGAGAAAAGATAAGAAAACTAGGGGCTCATGCCAGAATTTGAAAAATAGGGATTCTAGAAAAAGAGAATAGCACAGTAATGAATTATAAACCATTAAAAAATAGAAATCCATGAATCCATACCAAGGATAGATAGATGACAGGTAGAGAGGGAGGTAGGGAGGTAGATAAATAGAGAGATGGGCATATGGGTGGATGAATTCATGGATGAACAGATATTGGGTGGGAGGGTGTATGAATGGATGGACAGATGGATGGATGGATGGGAAGTGAAGGATGGGCTCTTGCTTTTCGTAAAATGCTGAGGGCTTACTGTAAATGTGAAGGGAGTACAGGAATTAAATTCTCATTTGCAACCATCATAGTAAAGTTGGTTCAGGAAAAATTCATTAATGGATGCTAAATCTAGGGGGAAATTTCAGTGATTAAGGGAATATTAGCATGGTTTTAAAGTGTCTTCCCACAGATTGCTTGTTGCAAGGGGAAAAAATAACTGTACATGGAGAAATTGAACAGCACCTTGACCAGGTGACCAAAATTAACATCACCAGTGAGGGACAGATGGGCATTGAGTGTCTCCCAAATGTGGTGACCTAAAAGGATACAACATCACTGATACGGTATTCTGATCAGGAAATGTATAACCTGAACATAACCATGAGGAAACATCAGGATATCAAAATGAGTAGCATTCTATTTAAAATAAAAGGGTGGAGGGGGATTTATTCTTTTTAAAAAAGTGCCATAAAATACAAAGACATGCTGTGCAAATGTTCTAGATTAGGGGAGACTAAAGAGACATAACAACTAAAAGCAATATCTGATCCTAGTCTGGATCCTGTACTAGATGGAAAAATATACATAAAAAAGATTTTTGGATTAATTAACAAAATTGGAATATGGACGATAGATTAGATGAAAGTATTGCATCAATGTTAAATGTATCAAAATTGGCTATGGAACTATGGATATTGTAAGATAATATTTTTATTCTTATGAAATATATATTGAAGTATTTAGGAATAAACAGTGATGATATGTAGGTCTTAGTTTCAAATGGTTCCAAAAATATTTTTAGTATATATGCACATAGGCTCTTTCATGTGTGTACATATGTGTGTGTGTGTATAAAAGCAAATAGTAATGCAAATGGGAAAAATGTTAAGAATAGGAGAATCTGGGTAGAGATTATATGAGTGCTCCATGCAATACTCTCTCTTTTTTTTTTTTTTTTTGAGACAGAGTCTCACTGTGTTGCTTGGGCTAGAGTGCCGTGGCATCATCCTAGCTCACAGCAACCTCAAACTCCTGGGCTCAAGCAATTCTTCTGCCTCAGCCTCCCGAGGAGCTGGGACTACAGGCATGCGCCACCATGCCCGGCTAATTTTTTCTATATATTTTTAGTTGTCCAATTAATTTCTTTCTATTTTTAGTAGAGACAGGGTCTCGCTCTTGCTCAGGCTGGTTTCGAACTCCTGAGCTCAAACAATCCGCCCGCCTCGGCCTCCCAGAGTGCTAGGCATGCAATACTCTTATTTGTAATTTTAAAGTTAATCTCCAAGGTTTTAAAAAATTGCCCTCCACTTGCCTTTTCCTAGGAAACTACTAGAGGATGTGCTCCAATCAAAGAATGGAGTAAACTAATTACAAAGAAGAATCTGGAGCCAGGGGAAGGAGCACTGGGGAAAGGGAGGGTGATTCTCAGTGTGACAGTAAAGGCGAGGTCGACACTGGGGAGGAGGCCAACACAAGCAACTACTCCTGCCTGGAGGGGTATGCTGGAGGGAGTCCCAGAGAGATGTCTCCCCAACTCCCTGAAACAGTACCTGTAGGTTATCCTGATGTGCCTGTGTCAAAAGGAACTTTACAGTTCTTTTGGGAGTTTGGGAAGAACTCTAGGGAAAAATGAACTTGTACAAAAAAAAAAAGAATGTACTTCATAATGTACTACTTGGCTCGCTCATGAACATTATTGACATGGTAATAATAATGTAAACACAGGAAGTTCATTTATCCAAAAATTGTGATAAAACTTATTGAAAGAATGAAAGAAAGGAATAAAGGAACGGAAAGAATGGGGCGTGGAGGGTAAGAGTACTAAATTCACAACTTCCATAGCTTCAAGTTGGGCAATGCCTGAGTCAATTAACAAAGAAAAGACAGTGTAAGCGTATCATTTGGGAATATGGTGGGAAATATCAGAAGAAACAGAAGACACAGCGGAAGAAAGAGGGGAAGGTGGTTGAGAAGGGACTGAGAAGCAGAATTCAGGGACGGTGGTGTGGGGAATTGAATTGTAGTTTCTCGGGGTTATTTTATTGTTGATGGTGTTTGTTTATGATAAGCTTTGTAATACTATTCAGCTTCTATACAAGTCTTGTTTGGATAAATATTTTTAAATCCCCAAAACTCCAAAGTTCTGCTTACTGTAACTATTAATAATATGTTTATTTTGTATTTCCTTTTTTGATGCTATTTAGATACAGATTTCACTTAGAAAATTTCTATCACTGTATTCTGGATGAAATTTAGTTTCTTATGTTACTTTTTTAAAACCGTGAGTGAATATATGCCTGTGAGTGTGGTGTGGGGTGTGTGTGTGTGTGTGTGTGTGTGTGTGTATGTGTGTGTGTGTGTGTGTCGGCTTTGAGAGAGAGGTAAAGGAAGGGTTTGGGGCTTGAATAATCAAGGTATGTGCAGAACTACGGGAGACCCCATATTCCTTAGATGCATCGTAACATGCTCCTGTTCGAGAACATCACGCAGTGGAGCGTGATGCCTAACAACGAGATGGGGAAGCACACAGGAGGGGTTTTCATCAAAGAGAAGGTTGTTGTCTGTAATTCTGGATACAGGACAGAATGGAGAGGGGGAAACGCTGGGAAGATGTTTGCTTGGTTTTGACTAATGAAGTGCTTGACCTCATGATGTGGTCCAGCCAGGGAATTATTTCACCGGCAGGACAGGTGTAACAGAGCAAGGCCCGAGAGGAGTTTATACATGTTATTTGGGCTTCCAGCTGAGATTTCCCCAGGTAATTGGGGAAGCTGAGGGGAAGAGTGTGGGTGGTACACAATCTCTCTGTCTGGTTGGTGGCAATTTCAAGGCTAAGCAGAAATGTGCTGAATTTTCTTTGGCAAAAAAAGGTGTAAGAATACCAGTGATTTCTTAATCCAGTTTTGCAAGTACAAACAATGACTGTGTATTATAAAAAGGGCTATTCAGATTTAGATTTCTTCATAGTTCCAATAAGGCAAAGATCAAATTTTAATGTAAAAAAAAAAAGAAAAGAAAAGACAGACAAGGAGACAATGAATGAGAATGTTCTAAAAACTTTAGGGGCAATTTAATTGCTTTTTGGTTTACAGTATTTCAAACTATAATGCTTGCAAATGGAAAGTCAATATGCAAAAGTGAGTTGAAATGTTATAGCTATGAAGTTTTTTCCTTTCTCATGTCAATCTAAAATAAAATGAAGCATATGCTTTTTTAAAGGGTGATGATGTCCATTTACTGATTAGAAATTCTTCTTGGTTATAAAGCCAAATAATCCCATCAAATCAAAATTTTTAAAGCCCATCATCTGGATGTTTCCAAACATCTAGATATTCAGTGTCATGTAGACAAAACATCCAAATGGCATAATCCAAAACACACAGACATTTCACAGAAACTTGCAGGTTGTGTCCAAATATTTGGGGTGGTGTAGCTGGATGCTCGCCGTGCTTACCCCGGCCTCAGGAAGTGGGCTCTGGAAAGTGCATGGCTTTGTTTAAACGTGCCTTATGCTAGCTTGATTTTTTGCTGGTGTGAGTTATGATTGCAACCCTTTGCCTTCATAATCATATGCATAAGTTTGAGACTTCTGTTTGGCATGTCATGAAAAAAAAAAAAAAGGATTTGTACCCTTGGTATAATTCCAGGATCAGGAATTTGTTGAATTTATTTTAGTAGTCAGCTTCGTCTCTAGTGGACACCTGGTAGCTGCATTTTTAACATAATAGAAAGCAGCCAGTTAGTGTGATCTAGTTGTTATTTTTTTAAACTGAGGACAATACAAGAACGAGCACAGTGTACAACCACGGCATTCCCCCGAGAGATTTGAGAGTGAGTGCTGAGCGCGGCTCCCTCGCCCACTCCGCATCAGAGGAATGTGCCCCTGAGCTCACCTGTGACCTCAGTAATAGGTGAGGAACTTCGGAGAAGGGGGAGAATTTAACCAAATTAATAAAAAAAGGAAACACTTCCACTATCAATAACTCCTAAAGGTATTAATATGTATGTTTACATACATATACATGAACCTACAGCCAAGAACAAATAAATCTGGCTGTCATAGTTCTAACATATAAGTGACTAAGCCCCAAATTATCCTATATGCCAAAGAAGAAACCAAGAGAGAAACAAACAAAAATACTTCCCGATTTTCTGAGTTGCTGAGGTCTTGGCACATGACCACTAACTAATTTTCACATATGACCCTGTGGGGAGTTCACGCCTTCTTCCATAACAACGTGGGGTTCTCTTTCTAGGACTACCGATGTTTTGGTGCCCATTAAAGAATAGAGTCACAACAGGAAAGAGCAGGAAAGGGCACCGCGGAGGGAATTCAGTTCAACTCTTTATTTTATCCGGGAAGAAACTAAGACGCAGAGGTGTTAAGCAAGCGGTCCTGGCCCCATCGCCAAGGAGAGGCAGGACGCTGGCCTTCAGTTCTCTGCCGTCTTCCAGACCTCATGGGACTTCTGGCTGGTGGGGGCTGTCAGCCTGCAGCTCCTTCCTCATTTCCACTTGCCCCTGAGACCGGCCTTCCCTCAGACGCGCTCTGCCCTTGCTCTCATCTCTTCCTTTTCTCCTTTCGTAGGAATCCTGCAGTTTCTAACCTTGAAATTTTTGACATAGCTGGCAGAGCTTCTACACGCAATTTCCGAATGCATTTTAGAAAGCACAGAGGCAAAAGAGTGCGATGAAAAGAATACTGAATTCGGATTTAGGAAACTTAGTTCATAAGACCGAGTGTGTCTTTCATTTTCTGTAACTTTGGGCAAGTTGCTTTGCCCCCCTAGGGTCAGTTTCCTCATCTGCAAAGTAAGACGGTTGGTCCGGGTGAGCCTTAAGGTCTCTTCTGCTTCTAGAGTTGTAGGATTAGTTTCTTTTTAACAAATTTAACTGTGAAGACAAAAAAGTCCTATACTTTTCTTAATCTTCATCATTTCTTACCCAGAGGAACAGACCTAGCTTCTTCATGCTGCGCCTCAGCCTCAGCTTCCCTTTTCTGCCCGTTGAGACAGGAATTATCTCCATGCAGTTCTCCCACACTGCTCACCGCAGCACCCTGCAGACCTAACGGCTTAATAAGTACTTTGCAATGTGATGATGGCAACAATTATAAAATATAGTGCGAACGTACACATTCTGATGACTGACGACATTTAGAAATCCTTACAGAAACCTCTCCATTTTTTGTTTTACTCTTTTTTTCAAAGACCAAGATTAAGGTATTGGGCCAGGTGGGGTAGCTCATGTCTGTAATCTGAGCCCTCTGGGAGGCTGAGGCAGGAGGATCGCTTGAGGCCAAGAGGCTGCAGTGGGTTATGATGATACCACTGCACTCTGGCCCAGGAAAGGGAGCAAGAGTCTGTCTCCAAAAAAAAAAAAAAGTAAAAAAAGATTAAAGCAACGGTTTCGACAGAAGAAAATTAATTAAATTTCTTCAGGGTCAATTCCTAGTGAAAGTGTTGCTAATAGTTAAGTTAATTAAGCTTAGGAGAATCCTAGGAGAAGCATCTTTCTTCCTTGGCCCCCGATAGCCAGGTTTAACTCAGTCCATTCAAAAAAAATATTGAGATTCAAGTGAATAAAGAAATAGTTGAAATAGAAGCTAAAATTGTAGTCCGTGGGAAGACTGTAGTATTTCTTCCTTTTTAAAGTGTATTTAAAAGAAAAAAAACTTTAGGAGATGAAAGACGATAACTTGTTCATAAATAAGATTTACTTAGGTTTATGGTCTCTAGAATTTGCCATAACATGTTCACTAGAAAAGGAATTCCATACTGTTCGAAAGGGTGCAGTGTGCCTTACGTCTAGATGAAAGCTGAGTAGCCCAAGGTAACTGCCCAATAGCAATGATAAGTCATCATTCCGAACGATAAACAAAGGACAAAAACAAAATAACCGAGAGTAGAGAAAGAGGAGACTCACTGAAAGCTTCACTGGATTCCCCAGGAGTGTTAACTCAACTCCTCTTACTATAGAATTGGATTTGCCGTTTGAGGAAATTCTAGCTGTCAGTCACCACAACAGCCAGCCTGCTTATGCCGCTTCTTTGGTTTGTTGGTGATTGCATCTTTTTTGCTCATTTGGTTGCAGTCTGTGTGAGGGAGCTGGTTTATTTGTACTGTTCTTCCTTAGAAAACAAATTCTCACTCTGAACTTTCTTCTGCTTTGTACTGGTGCTATGAAAAGCGGGGTGGCTTTCAATATGCTACAGGAGAGATTCTTGCTTTACTTGGCACGATGCTTCAAGAAAGAGCAATAAGAGACAAGATGGGGGCTGGAGAGGTCCCTTATGCCAAGTGCAGTTGAAAACAATTAACATTATCTAATCTTTCATTTTTGCAACTCAAGGTGAGAACAGAAAGTTCCTTCATTAGGACAAAGACTGACACTCGGACATTTGCGTGTCTCAGCTGTGAGCAGAAGATGAGCTCTCACTTGCAGCGACACACGGGGAGCTGCGTCTTCACATCACTGCGTCACCACGACCCTAAGGCCAACTGTGGCTTGACGCCTGCACTCCAATGATTTTTGGTCATGTAGGATATATGCGCTATTCACCAAAATGCTTTTTAGTGAAGAATTTGTTCTCGAGGGTTCACTCTATGATTGACGTGTACCTAGTCATATCAGAAACCATAGTTTTTAAAAAAACTATCAGCTCCTCATTTTACTGAGAGCCGCCGAGTCAGCTCACAGTCAAAGGAGCTGACAATTCTGTGTTACTCATACTCTCCATTTCTCCTCCATCTTCCCCAGCGATATTTGGCCATTTCCCTGTTCATTAGCTTCTCTAACAGCTCATAGAAGAAATTTTAACCGATAAATCTCAAACAAGAATTTAATCCCACGTAAAAGCAGCAGGTTTGGGAAGAGCTTCCACGAGGACGAGGATGAAAGTTTATTTACTGGGAATTTAAGACGTACATTTCAACTGGCCATTCTTTTGAAGGCTCCTAATAAGAATTTTTTTAGAATTCGCCACCCAAAGAAACAGCAATTTTGAGCCAGGCAAGTCAGTAAGTGGATTATAAACTACTCGGGAGCAGGAACTTTGTCATTTGAACTCTGCCTGGAGAGCCGAGCGCCAAAACATGCCAAGTGTTGTTTCCCTCTAAGACGACACTGTCCTGGAGACAGGGGCAGCTGTCTCAGGAGTTCAGCAGAGGGATGATTAGGTTGCCTGGTCATTGACACATACCAGGCCCAGGGAGTGGGAAATAAGGAAGAAGAGACAGAGTCTTTTGTACCCTAAAATTGTTTTCCCAAAGGCCTGCCTCTGATGGCAGAGATGTTCCCATTCAAGAGATGGCCATTCGAGTTGTTACCTACTGCAGTGCAAATATTCCCTGCAAGATTAACATGACTAAACTGTAATCTCTCCATACTACTACAGTATGGTTTCTGTAGTGGGATCCTATTTTTAGCGTGACAGTTGCCTGAGAGCAAATTTGGATAGTGTCTAGGAGAGAGGGTGACATGAGTCGGGGAGACGGAGGGAAGAAGGAGGTGGTGCAGGAACCAAGGAGGGAAAATTGTGCAAAGCGCTTCCTGGCCCAGGAAGACCGAGAATCTCTGGGCTGAGCACAGCGAGTGACTCTTGTCTGCCAGGGAGCTGCACGAGGGTGCTGGGCGGCCAAGCACCAGGAGGAAGGCTCCTGAAATAAATGTCTTCACAGCTTTGTTTAGATGTGGTCCTTGGCCACCTGGAGAGTAGAGAGGATGACAAGGCTTTGGCTTTGGTGACAGGTCAAGCCTGGGGAAGAAGGAAGTGAAGAACTGGAGGAGAGTTCAGGCCTATCACGATGTGTGTGAGTTGCAGGTGGGGTCAGGAACTGTACTGTAGAGCAGGGATTTAGGCTGAGAACAGCAGAGTGGTTTTGGTGAGCAGACGGGTACGCATGGGACGTGGCGCTGAGAACCAGACCAGGATTCTGGATGTTGGGGTGCAATGGTGGGAGCCCCATGGCTGGGAAAAACTGTATTGGTCTTCGCTCTTCCGTCTCTCTCTTTCTTTGGCATTGTGCACTCTGTGTTTTTTTCCCTTTTATCATTTTATGTTTGTCTCTTCTCCTGCGCTTTCTCTCTTATTTATTTATTTTAACACAATGTTGTCATGGTTTTTCGATGGTGTGGCATGTGTCGGGCTCTCGTTCCTTTTTAAGGTATATCCCATTGTGCAGACAGACCACATCTTGCTTTTCCATTCATCTGTTGATAAATTCTTGGCTTGCGTCACCTCTTGACTACCGTGCAGGCTTTCCCTTTCTTGCTGTCCCTTCCTCTTTTCCTCAATTGTACAGATCAGGAAACTGAAGTATGTTTTAAATCATTTATTTACTAAATAAATCATCAGAAGAAAGGGAGGAAACATAGCATATGGGAACCAGGTTAGCAGGTTGGTATCCAGTTAACTGTAAGATCTTGGACAAGTTAATTAATCTCTCTGAGCCTCTGTTGAGAGATTTGTTTTAGATGCACAAAGGCAAATGCCCTTCTGTGATCTATGTTTTCTCTTCTTATGTTTAAAGCAGGCGGGTGAAACTGTTATCTCAAATCAAGTAGATTGTTCCTCATTTGTATGAGAATATTTCGGATATTTTTCCCATTGAGTAAGTGATAGTGTAGGAGAAAAGCTCTGTACTTCTAAGTTCCGTTTATGAGTCACTTATATTTTCAACTTCTACTGCCTTTTCCACATAATGAGTTTCATAAATTTTCTGTAGATAAACTTTAAGATTGTGTCTTTTAAACTTTAGCCTCAATCAAATATTTTTAATGCACAAATATCCATTGAGCACTGTGTGTGTTCAAAATTATGTTAGTCACCATGGAGGATTTAGAAACAAAATAAGAGCTGTACTGCTCTTATGAAGCTCAAAACCTCGTCAACTGTGTCTTTAGGTTTGGGGGGGTTATTGCTTTTAAAATTTCCTTTCAATTCATTCTAACTTAGATTTGGATTTTATCTTCATTACTATTTATAAAATTGATTACTCCTGTGATATGTCTTTGGGTTTCCTTCCCCATTCAGAACACCGTGCTGTTTTTTGTCTGACGCTAACGCGTAGTCACTCACAAGCTACTGTGCTTCATGTGTGGCATAATAGAGCGTTCTGTGTTTCACCCATGAAGGCAGGCCATGAAGAAATAGAAACAAAATTTCAATACGATTCAAAAACATGTTGAGTCTGTGCGCCAGCAGTCTTAAAGGATCTGGCAGTCTCTTATTCTGGAAAGATGAAGAATTAAAGAGCAACCTGACCAAAGGGTATCAAAGACAGATTTTAATGAAGGGACACCTGAACTAGGGAGCATCCAACAGAACTTGAAAATGGAAGACTGGACCAGTTAAAGAAGTGCACTGCTGAAGTCCCCGTGAGAGGCACAGACTGTGACTATAGTTCTAAGTAAGAGTCTGGTGGATGGACGTAACAGGGCTTTAAGGAGGTGCACACAGACAGAAGAGCCCTCCTGCATGCGGCGTGGTGGCTGCTGTTGCGTGTGACCACCCCAGCTGCATGCGGTCTCTCTGGAGCCAGAGGAGCTTGTGTTAAAGCCGCTGTTACAGGCTGAACCACATACCCCCCAAAATGCATATGTTGAAGTCCTAACTCCTAGTATTTGGAGATAGGGTCTTTACAGGGGTAATTAAATTAAAATGAGGTCATGGGGGCCAGTGCTAATCCAATATTATTGGTGTCCTCATATGAAGAGGAAATTGGGACACAGACATGCACAAAGGGAAGACCATGCAAGGACACAGAGAGAAGGCGCCATCTACAAGCCAAGGAGAGAGGCCTCAGAAGGAACCAACCCTGCTGGCACCTTGATCTTAGACTTCCAGCCTCCGGGACTGTGAGAATAAATTACTGGTGTTTAAGCCACTCAGTCTGTGGTACTTTGTTATGGCAGCCCTAGAAAACTAATACAGTGGCAATGCATGCCTTTATTTTATTTATTTAACAAGCACTTATATAGAGCTTACTACATGCCAGGCACACTTCTAAGCCTTTTACAAATATAACTTAATCCTTATAACAACCCTATGAAGTTGGGACTACCGGCGTTCCCATTTTACAGGTGAGGTAACCAAAGCACAAAGAGATTCAGTAACTTGCCCATCGTCTCATACTTGGTATAAGTAAAGGAGCAGGATTTGAACCTGGACAGTCTTACCTGAGCCCACTTGAGAGCCACTCTACGTGTTCTCTCTCTGTGTCTTCTGGGATTTAACCAGGGGTTCCAAGATACAGGCTAAAACTTGTCTCCACAGAGCTGTGTGTGTGTGTGTGTGTGTGTGTGTGTGTGTGTGTGTTTAAAATCTAACACCACACTGTCCCTTACTGCCAGGTAGATCAAAATCACATTTCATAATGTTCTTCTAGATCTTTAACCCTCACATCAAGGAAAACAATGCAGGCTTCCTACAAAATATCTGCCGGTCCTTTACGAGGGGCTTCTCCAGGCTTTGGATGAATGATTCTCATTTCTTACCTAGCAACATTCCACAGAGGTATGAGAGGGGTGATGTTGTCTTCTCTGTTAACAACACAGATAACTTCTTGCAGCTATGCAGACCTCAAGGAATGGCATTCGAGGTAGCGCTCTGCAGTCACAGCACAGCGTGGAGTCGAAGGCCTTTTCTGTTCACGTCCTCACCTGTGAACGAACAGCCAACCAATGTGTGTGCAGATGCTTGATCTCAGTGTATGGAAAAAACTCTTCGCACAAAATCAACCAGAGCAGGCCATACTTCATTACTAAACATTCTAGAACTCGAGTAACTGGGGAGGGGGAGGCAGTCGCTGCAGGGAGAGAGGGAACTCTCTCCCTGAGAGTATGAGACATATGAGACGATGGGCAAGTTACTGAATCTCTTTGTGCTTTGGTTACCTCATCTGTAAAATGAGAACGCTGGTAGTCCCAACCTCATAGGATTGTTGTAAGGATTAAGTTATATTTGTAAAGTGCTTAGAAGTGTACCTAGTATGTAGTAAGCTCTATATAAGTGCTTGTTAAATAAATAAAATAAAGCCATGCATTATCCCCGACCAGGAAATGCAAGGGTTTCGAAGCTTGGTGTTGTGTCAGTGGCATTTTCCACCAGGAGCACCAGAAGCTGGACCGCAGTTAGGTGGGGAGAGTTAATTCCTTTCTAATCATTAAATGGAAGGAAAGTACAAGTGTCCAAACTGTGGAACAAGCCACTTCAACCTTGCTCACACCGTGCTGCAAACCTTCCCACACCCTGCCCTGTAGAGTTTCAGGTTTAAGGGCTTCGTTTGCAGCCGTTCCTTGCTCAGAGTCGTGTGTGGAGGAGCCAGAAACACACCTCTTTCCTTCTTCCCATTTCAGCTGACTCACCCGGAGCTTTTATGGAGGTGACTGTGAGAGACCAAGGGAGGGCATGAGAGGCCAAGATGGTGCCAGCACAAGTTCGGGCTTTAAAGAATCAACATTCTTAGAGATTGAAATGATAGAACTGAGGGAAGGGCTTCTCGCTTCACACACATTTCGTAGCCTTTTCCCTCCTTAGGAGCTGATGCCGGACCGGACCCCATGTTGTAGAGTGAGCATCCCGACGGGACGGGTTTGACAGAACCTGCTCCAGTCGTGACCGAGGAAACAAGCCAAGGTACACTGCACAAGGAAGGGGCAGTGACGGACCACCTCCCCCAAGCGGTTTCCCCACGCCTCTGGTCAAAAGCTTGGCTTCTTTGAAATGATCCGTGTGGTTTTCTGTCTTGTTCTAATAGGAAGCATTGGCGCATTCTTTCTCCCCCACGTTATCTCTGGTATTTGCAACCAGGCCTCGGTCCCGAGACTCCACTGCAGAGAAATCCGCGGCAAGCTCGTTGGCGGGTTCTCCTGCCGTTCTGAGAGCCAGCTCTGCCCCAGGTGTTCTGATGTTGACATGTGCTGCAGGAAGCCAACTTAGAACATCTGAGAACAAAAGGAGAAAAACATTATGAAACGTGATTTCTACCTGGGGTATGCCAAATAGGAAGGAAACACCTTTGTAAGAAAGCAGGTCTCAGCCTGAATCCCAGCGCCCTGCAGAAGAATGCCAGGAGGTTGGTGATGGGGGGGCGGTTAGTGCAGAAGGAGGCCCAAGAATTTCTAAACGAGACCGCCCTGCTCCAGAGAAGCAGCAGGACACTGAGACACCTGCAGGGCCACAGGTGTCAGCGCCGACCAACCCCGTGGGAAGGATGTGGGTCATTCCGATGCAGTCCATTCACTTCGGGCAAACCCAAGAAGCCAGGTTAGAGTCATCCACACCGCACAGGTGAGGATACTTCTTAAGGAGCCAGTTTAGAAAATTTCATCAGTAGCCAGGGAAACATTTCTATAACTTAAACCTTTTTAGGGCTACGATATCTTTGGAGATGTTGCTAGAGAATGGAGTTATAGGTAAGGTCCAGGCTGGGTTTGGCTTCTTCTCTGGGTGATTTACCCCAAATGGAAGGCTCTGGAGAATTCTAGTTCTTCGCATCATGCTGAAGGCCAAATGAAATGTCGCCCCCTTCACCCCTCAACGCCCTCTGTCAACTGCAGCCCTTTATCACTGTCTTAGGGAGGTACCATGAAAACACAGCAGGGAGCTTTATGTTCCTCCAGGTCCTCCTAACTCGAATAGCAACATTGCTAGTTTATCGTTTCCAGCTAAGTCAGGCAATACCTGCTATGCAGGATTTCTGGGCAAAATAATTTACTGCAAGAAACTGTCGATTGCTTGTCTGCCTTGGTGACTCCAAAGAGATTGACAAAGACCAGAGATATGAAAGGAAAATATTTGTGATATAGAATCAGAGTCCCTGCTCCCTCTGCTTGGCACCACTGTTATCTTTTTAAAATAATTCTCTTACTCCAGTTGAAAGCTCACCCTGATACCTTTCCATGATGAATATTTGTATAATTGGATATTTGTTTGTTACTTATTTCAGTACCCAATTTATTTTAGACGAAGTTAAGTATGTGGGAGGTGAACCAATTTGCATGTACTTTTTGATGAGAAAAAGAGTTTCATCCTACCACAAGTGAGGCTAAAATTCCCACAAAGAAGCATCTTATGGGAGGCACTTTACAAAAAGAACATTCACATTTTCTAATAATCATTTTAGTACATTGGGTTCAACTGGAGCTGATAAAGTGGTCTTATTGGGCTATTCTTTAAAAAAACAAAAGCTGATATTGATGAAAGTGACTAAATGTTCTCTCACCCGAGCTAACTCGTGTTGGCTAAATTGTGCTGATGGATTGCATAACTGAATTAGGAACTGGGAATGCCAGAAACCCATTTGAGGTTCAAAGAGCAATGAAGTTAAAATAACTGTGGTCACCAAAGTATTGAGTCAAGAAGATTCGCTGGGTTCATGGAGTGATTTGGAGAGAAAGTAAAAGGAATTCTGTGGTTATGTGGCAGAGGAGAAAGATTCCTGAGTCAAGAGATCTAGCTTCGGGTTCCAGCTTGTGTCACTATCCTGCCTAGTTTTGTGACTCTGGGAATTTACTTCTTTTCTCTGGGCTTCGTCTGGAGAATGAGGTGCTCAGGGTAGCTGATCTCTAACATCCCTCCCATGACTAACCGTCTGTGAAATGTTACATTAATTTATAGTATGCTGGTTTTGATCAGTGATCCAATTTTCATTAATAAATGATTAAATTAAAATTTATACTACATTAGAATGCTTGATTTTTTTTCCAATCCCTGCATTCAACTTGGTTAACCGGCTATTTAAGTAGTTTAGGACTAGAAACTTCCAGATGGAATTAATGTGGTAGGGAGCTTATCAGAGCCAATTGCCAAAATAGTAGGATGGAGACCTTAAATCAAAGAAAAGAATGAAGGTATATAATACTTGTCTAAGTTTAGCAGCAAGAATATCAGAGTTAGGGAATTTGAAGAAGGCCGAGATAGGAAAATAGGTGCTCATAAACGTTCTTTTCTTTTGGAACATAAGCTTTGGTTTAAAAGAATAAAGAAAACAGAGGATGATCAAAAGGAACATTTCTAACATTGAAGAAATACATTAGTGTAAGAAACATTCTTGGTATTTCATAGGCTATAAGCAAAGACATCAAACCTCTTCATTAAAGGTGGTAATCTGAATATGACCTCAACTGGTAAACTTCAAAATCCACACTAAAAGAAGGAATTCTGTTAAAAATATGGAAATTAAGACGTTGGAGCCGAAGAAGGTGAAGACAGATGTACAGTAAGTCCTCACTGTTCTCAATAGCTTCTTGGAAACTGTGACTTTAAGCAAAATGACGTATAACAGAACCAATTTTTAATTTAATTTAATTTTTTATTGAGGTAAAATATACATATAAAATTTATCATCTTTACCATTTGTGAGTTTACAGTTCAGTGGTAATACATTTATATTCTTTTTTTCCCTTTATCCTCCACTCTGCCCTCCCCCTCCCAGCCTCTGGTAACCACTAATCTTATCTCCATGAGATCCCTTTTCTAGCTCCAACATACAAGTGAGAACATTTGATATTTGTTTTCTGTGTGCTCGGCTTGTTTCACTTAACATAATGTCCTCCAGGTCCGTCCATGTTGTCACAAATGACAACATTTCTTTCTTTTTGTAAGGCTGAAGAGTATTCCATTGTGTATATGTACCACATTTTCTTTATCCATTTATCTGTTGATAGGAACTTCGGTTGATTCCATATTTTGGCTGTTGTGAATAATGCTGCAAAAAACATGAGAGTGCAGATATCTCATCCATATATTCATTTTCTTTCTTTTGGATATATACCCAGTAGTGGGGTTGGTGGATCATATGGTAGTTCTATTTTTATTTTTTGAGGAACCTCTATACTGTTCTCCATAGTGGCTGTGCTAATCTGCACTCCCACCAACAGTGTACAAGGCTTCCCCTTTCTCTACATCCTTGCCAGCATCTGTTAATACCTGTATTTTTGATACAAACCATTTTAACGGGGATGAGATAATATTGCATTGTGGTTTTGGTTTGCATTTCTCTGATGATTAGTGATGTTGAGCATTTCTTCATATGCTTGTTGGCCATTTTTATGTCTTCTTTTGAGAAATGCTTTTTCAGATCTTTTGCCCACTTTTTAATTGGATTGTTTTTTTTTCTTTTTTTTTTTT